>NC_048926.1:23317472-23526583 GCF_011077185.1 Oxyura jamaicensis | reverse complement strand
ATAAAATAAAATAAAATAAAATAAAATAAAATAAAATAAAATAAAATCAGCTCCCTTCAGCAGAACAAGAACTGGGAAAATATTTTGTGCAATTGGCAGAAGTGTTTCAAATGTTTCAAGTGGGAAGCTGTGTTTTTAAAATTAAACACAGACAAAATTCACAACCAAGCACTGCTTGCACCACTGCAATGAAGAGTTCAGCCTTTTTCACACGAACTCTATCAGTAATTTTTACAACTGTGCAGTTGCTTTTAATTTGCACAGATTTAACCATTGTAACTATTTTGCCAGCAAACTACACACCTGGCAAATCTCAGCTATATTTCTTGTGCCTTTGAGAATGACCACACAAAGTTCTGTCTCCTCTGTAGATACTGTCCCCATTTTGCTTCAGGATGAGACCCAAACTAAAGCACGTTTCTTTTATTTTGGCTTTTGTGAGTGTCAGAACAGAGCTTTGCCCTGCTCCATGCTGGCAGGGCTTGCAGCATGTGCCAGGGAGCTGGTGTCTCTCAGCACTTTGCACCAGCCCAATCCTGGTTTGGCAGCTTGAAGGCAGAGCTGAGTCCCACCTGAATGAATTTCTCCTTTTGTCCACCATATGCTCGTGCTCACACTGCCACCTCATACAGTCTGCCAAGCACATCACTCCAGCCAGAAACAGCCAGTGGTCTCTGCCCCAGCACCTTGCATAAAACAAAAAAGATGCTGAGAGTAACCAAGCAGTGGCCCTGTCACATGCCAGGGGAGCAGAGCAGCCCCTGGCCATGGGAGAAGCTCCTCACCTCTATGTGAGGTGACACTGCTTGCCCTGAGCTTGATCAATGCCAAATAAAAGGGGAGAGGAGGGGGTGGAGGCAGAATTTTGCACATACTGAAGCAACATCTGATGAGCCAGACTTTGCATCAGAGTTAATACATTTGTGAGCAGACCACCTTCAGAATCAAGTCAGTCCACAGAAATTGCTTCCATAGCCCCCAGATATGCCAGACCAATGCATGGTCCTGCAGGAAGACTTGGACTGACACCCATATGTGATTTCTGAGGGCTATGTACAGTGCATCTGCTGCAACTTGTTCCCTACCAGACAGGCCTTTAAACGAGAGCAAGCTCCCCACCTCGCCACCGTCAGCAGTCACTTGATGTTTACATGCAGTCCATTACCATGTGCTCTCAAATTCATTATTTCTTCTCTTGCTTCTTTTAATTAGAGCAGCTCCTTGTGGCTGAAAGGAAGCATGTGAGCTCAGCTGATTAAGTGGGGTAGCATTTTACTTACCAGCATTTCAGTTTGGAAAAAAAAAAAAAAAAAAAGAAAGAAAGAATCTGCGGCCAGTAGAAGTTTAAAAGGCTCAGCTGTGCCATGGGTTGTCTTCAGGACAGAGGTTTACTTCTGAGCAGTTCCTGGTATTGTAAATTTCAGAATTTCACTCACCGCTGTTTAGTTAAATTTTTTAGTTTTTTTTTTCTCTCTCTCTCCTGACCCCCTGAGACATCCAAATCCCAACACTGCCCTTTGAACTCAAGTGAGAAGCCCTGAGATACCAACAAGCATTTCATCCAAGGAAAACTCAGTCTCAATCCTAAAATGTTCCTCCTTGCCTGGAAAAGACAGAAGCTGAGGAGTTTTCATCAGGAAAAAGTAAAAAATAAAAAATAAATTTTAGAAAAATGGCCCTAAGACACAATCGTCTTGGAAACAGGGTTCACTGTCTAGAACAAGTCAGTGATTTGTTATGGTACAGACCCAGCAGGTTTATCCTGCATATCAAAAACGTAACTTACTTTATGCAAAATTGGTAAAGTTTTCTGCCTCAGTTTGGTTTTGTTTGGTTTGTTTTTTAGTTTTACTTTGCTTTTAAATAAGAAGATTCAGTAAGAGCATCCCAAGCCGTGAGGCTGTACTGGACTTCCACTCTGAAGTGCCAGCCTCTCCCTGACACACCTGAGAAAAGCCTGTGCCACAAAGATGGCTGATGTAAGGAAAGCATCTCTGTTTGCTTCCTCTGGAGGTTCTTGCTCTCCATGGCACAGCTGTGGTCACATCGCTAGCAGCTCTGTGTGAGTGCTGAGGGCCCCACAAACAGCACTGCTCACGGTTTTTGCCTGCAAGCTGCTGTGCCTCTGTGGCAGGGCCTCCCCGTAGCCATGAGGCTGCTGCACGCTGGTCCCGAGGTCTCTGATCAGTGAGGCAGATAAGTGACAACCAGCCTGTTTTTCCTCTCACATTTCATGACCAAACTGCCTCCGGATACCACTGATCGCAGCGTGTTTCCTGCCAGAAATAACTGCAGCCCAGGCTTTCTCGGGTACACATACTTGTGCATTTCTGCCACCATTTTCTTCCTATGAAACATCCAGGAGAGCTACCAGGGACGGATATGTCTGAAAGGCTGTTTGCTACCTCCGTTCCTCTTCTGTAGCCCTCAGCCTTCATCACCAGCCTTTGAATCTGCATCCTCACTGTGACTGTGAACATGGTTTCACATCTCGAAGCATAACCACTACAGAACACCTAGAGTTTGGCTATTTTTGCCTTCATCACTCTCCTACAAGAGCACTGCAAGCCCTGCCACGAGTCTAGCTATTCATTTCCTTGAGCCCATTTGCAGTCTTGTTCTCCAAAACATCCTGTGACGAGTCCCCCCATTTAAGCATGCAGGGTGCAGGGAAGGACTCCCTCCTCTTTGTTTAAAACCTTCTGCCTGGTATTTTCATTGGGTGTCTGTGACTGGGAGCTCTCGGTGAATAACCATTCCCTCATTACCTTCTCCATACCATTCATGGTTTTTTTTACAACCATTGGTCTCCTAAGGCCAGACAAAGACTGACAAAGCCTCCTAGGGTCAGACAGCAGAAACCAGCAGCCACATCCCCTCACACCACGGCGGGGAAAAGACCTGGAAAACTCAGCTCAGAGTGTCACCATCTACATCCATACAGAACTGCTTCGGTATCACCATGGACTAAGCGGCAGCGGAGGGTGATAACGAAAACACCTCACTGCAACCAGAGGGCAGAGAGGAAGGAGCTCCCATCAGGTCGGAGCAGCAGGGAGCTCACACAGATGTAGCGTGGTTAGGAGGCATGTCTCTTTTTTATGAAAACTATTGTAGGATTTGTACTGCTAGACGTGTATTTGAAACTGAGCTTTGCACCTAGTTTCTCAGTTTCCTTTCTTCTTTTTTGAACCTGTTATGAAGTCATAAATATTATGACCCTTAATCTCTTTTTTGTGGAAATAAGTTACACCAGAAATCCTGTGCAGCTTTAGTGCAAGAGCAAGACTGGGTGTGCATTGTGTCTGTCTGTGCATAAAGGTTATAGGAGAAAATCCATTTAAAATAATGTATATTACAAAAATAATATATCGTTATTTCTCAGTAAAAAGTGGCAGTCTATTTCCAACATGTGAGAGTGTTGTTCTGAACCCAGGAAGCTGAGGTGATGCCTCTCATGCAGTTACAGTTACACTACACTGAGTGTACAACACAGGCGGGCAGTACATCTTGTGTTAATTGCTAAATTGCAGCTCATTCAGCCACCAGAAGACTTCCAGCTAGGAATACCCAGCTGGTTTATTTCCTCCTTCCTGTATATTTGCCAGATAATTGCTGTACCCAGCACCTCACTTCCTCCTTTCAAGGGCAAATCCTCCCAGAAAATAAGCAGCAGCAACCCCTGAATTGCAGCTGCTGGAGTAGTTAATTAGACATAGGGTGCTGGTGGCAATGCCGTGGGGACAAGCAGCTCATGCCCGTGGCTCTGGCAGGGATGCAGGGGTGTTGCTGAAGGGCATGGGCTGGAAGTGACAGTACTGGTAGGGGCATCTCCAGGGCACGCATGTCTCTCCCCTTGCTCCCAGCTCTCATGTCACAGGTTTGCAGAGCAGCCCTGGTGGCACCTTGTTGCCTGTCACAGTGAGATGCCATGCAGGGGAAGGACAGAGAAGGGTGTTAAACCAGCTTCCTGTGAGAAGGAATCATCAGCCTCTGTTCCAGCAGGTTATATCAACATATCATTTTGGTATCGGGACTACCAGAAAAGAGAAAGGACGCTTTCAGCTGACCAGGCTGCCCTTACCAGCACAACTCCTGGATCAGGGTCTCGCCACAGAGCCCTGCCTGTGGTCCGCTTCTCTTGACCGAGCAGGGTCCACCTTGGGCAGATCACAGGTGGATGGATGAAACACCAACAGCAGCGGCAGGCTCCCAACTGCCAGATTCATTGCAACAACCTTAAGGTCATAATTTGGCATTGGCATAGGCATTTATTTTGAAAGGGATTATACTATGTCTCACCTCTGTTACTTAATAACAACCTAGCTGAAGCTGTATTGCGATGAACATGGCAAAGGAGAGATCGCTATGCAGATCAGATACCCATCATTAACTTGGAGAGTGATAATGAGTAAGGTTAATAGCGCTGCTGAGTAGAGAGCGTTTATCGTGCTGAATTTAAATGAGATCTGCAGCCAAACTTCCTGAAGATTCCACTTGGGGATGTGCCTTTCATTCCCACATGGGGGGCAGAAACCTGTACCACAGTTCCAGGCTGGATCCATATTTTTGATGTCAGCCCATCACCAGGACTTGCATTTTTCATTTTGGACCCATTTTGGACTCCTCTCCCCATAAAGAATTTCACTCTGTAGTCTCCAAGCTCTTTGCTCTCCCCAGCAGTTTTACAATACACGTATAAGAGAAGCTCTTTCTTTAAACTTTTCCCATCACAACAGCACATAGCAGAATAGATTAATCTCCAAAGACATGGCCTGAAATGAAGCCAGCACACCATGGCAATGTAAATGCCAGAGCAATCAGAGGTAGGAGAAGGTGAATATCACAGACTACTGATTTATCATTACACTGGTGTGACCTTGTTAAAACTATCGAGAAATACATGTTAGTTTAGGCAAATCTCAACCTGTCCTCTGGCCAAAATGTTCCTTGCAGGACAGCAGGTCTAAACAGGCATTATTCAGTACTATTTGCTTCTCAGTGAATCACTCCACATAATTTCCAAAAGCTCACTAATAATGTGTTGGACTGAAGTAATAACTCCCTGTTGATACCAAGGAAATAAAGTGCTTTATAGCCCTATCCCACCTTCCACCCAGGGAGCACCCAGTCCTTTATGAACTCATGCATTTGCCTTCATTGCCTGGGGGGTCTGGGGAGAAAAAATGTTGGAGACAATCACCTCTAACACAGAACTGTAACTTCCTTATAACAATATAACATTGGTATATAATTTTTTTTATTATTTTTCCACAGGGTTTTTCTATTACCATTTCTCTCTTCTCTAATTTTAATTGCAAAATATATTCCAGGTTGACAAGATAACTTTTAGAAGTGAAGAGGCTGAATAAAACTTATCCTAAAAGACCCCTGAGTCACCTTGATCCTTCTCCAAAGATAGGGTGAAAAAGCACTGGAGTAATATTCCTCCTTCTACAATGTGCTTCTAGTTACTCACTGCAAAGCCATTAGAACAGCTGTATATGGCATAACGTGACATGAAACAGCAATTCTCCAGCAGTTTAAATGTAAGCAGCCTCTCTTTCCAAGGAGAAACTGTAGTTCAGCCACCTTCGTGTCAGTGAATGTCCCAGACTTCTTAGTATCCAACTGATAAGCACTGGTATGGTTCGACAACTGAAAAACATCTCAGATAAAAACCCATTTGCCTTCCAGTAGATGCCTGGGGGAGATTTAAATTATTTCTACCAAAGTGATCAGTATTCTGCATGACGCTTTGCAAAGGAATTAAAGAAAATCAATTTCCTTCAGACCTTCCCATTTCTGAGCTTTTTTATGAGTCAATGACAGCTGAAGTGTTTGCATCATTAATGAGGTCTTTCAGCACATAATACCTCAAACGCTGTGCAAGGGCTCTCCCGGGATGGATAAAGCAAACTCTCTAGTTCTGATCTCCGGACTTCAGAGCCGGCACCAGGAAGCATGGCTGCATTACACCTCTCCTAAGTGCATACACATATATCCTTTTTAAACTAGCTTGCATTATGCAGGCTAGCTTTTCTTTTTTTTCCTTTTCTTTCCTTCCCCCCCAACCCCTTTTTTTTTTTTTTTTCCAACCTCTTCGAGCCCAGCTGCTTTCATATGAAACACCCCAGACTCCATAGGAATCCAGAAAAGCAAAGGCACCAATACGTGCTAGACATTTCAAATCCTGGAGGCAGTGCCTGAAGAAAAAAAAAAAAAAAAAAAAAAGGTAGTTCGTTCTTCAATGTTTTCCTGAAACACGGTGTGAATTGCAAGGCATAGTCTGGCTGTTCATTTTCTCTCATTTATCCCAAAATTGGGAGGTTTGGCCTCAGAGGTTTCCAGCCTAAAACTGTAATTTTAGCACAGCAATTGTTATCAAATTATTTCATGGCAGAGAGGTGCAGAAAAAAATAATAATAATAATACTGAGAGATGGTTACGCATGCTCACTGCCTCTTAGAATAACTGAAAAATAACCTCTCTAAGTGTTTGCCCTTGCTGTTGAGCACTGCCTCTCCGGAAATGTGTTTGGTGGGACCAATGCCTGTTGGCCAGCCCTGCCAGCTCAGAAGCACCTTGAGCTGGAGGAGCCTTCTGCTGACTAATGGGCAGAAGAGTCCCAGAGAGTCCTCATATCCCTTTATTTTACTGAGAGAAAGCTGCAGGTTGTACTCACACCCTGCCATCGCATTCGGATTGGTTTGCCAGTCGTAAGTTCACTGTCACACTCAGGGGAAATTTACTCTCTGAGCAGCGAGGGTCCCGTGGGCAGACCCTGGCTCTGCTCCAGAGCCACCCATTGACTCTGCAGTGCCCACCTGGCTTGGTCTGTTGACAATCTTTCCTTTCACTCGATGGTGGACTCTTTGATGCCATATCTGCCCCCTTCCCTCCACTCTCTTAGCACAGGGGGTGCACAGCTGGAGCAGAGTAAACAGGGCAGTAAGCAACACGCACAAAGTTCAAACGCATTGATGTGCAAAACTGGTGGAGACAAAAGGCTTCCAGACCCAACAGCAATCCAATCAGGGCATGAGGTTTTCACCTCTACCTCAGTGTCTGGTGTTTGCATGGCTGTTTATGGAAACCACGTTTTTTTCAGACACTTTAAATGAAAGAATTTTTTGTGGAAATTCCATTTTACTGGAGAAAAGCTGTCTTCAATGTTCACAGCAACAACTAGCACCTAACCATACAACATGAACTTCACAGCACAAATACTTGTTAGATAACAACTCAAGTTTAGGGAAAAGCCCCTGCTTGCTGATGTTTGAGCCAATGCACTTCCTTACAAGAGTCTGACCATCCTGTTAATTGGCTAGATGATGCAGTCATTAAGATAAATGAGCTACACTTTTGCAGGACTAGCAATTCAGGAATCCATGCTGCCCTATTATCTTACAGAGAATAACAGACTGTAAATAATGCAGACATGTAATTAAGCCAACTAAACATTAAACAACAACAACAAAAAAGCACATTCTAAGGGTTCTCTTGTTTTTTCCCCTTCTGTCAAAAGACATTAGCTACCAGATATCCCACAGGTTTCCCCAACCAGCCCTCCAGAATTGTTTGCATGTCTCAAACATCATAATTAGCTAGATTAAAGGGTTTAATGCCTTTTCTTCATGAAGTGACTAAATTAAAGGCACATCTAAGGGAAGACAGATATTCATGCACAAGAGACTCCTACCATCTTTACAGTCTTTCAGCCAGATTATCATTTGGCTGCTGTAAGGAGATGAGGCAGTCTGGATGCTTATGAGGTAATCTCTGCAATTTAAGCAATGCCAGACACTTACAAAATGTATTGGAAGATGCAAACCCAACACAGATCTATAATAAATTCAAAATGCCAAAATTAAGCTAGAACCCTATCTCAGCCTTGTATGGGGAATTAACTAAGAATTTTTGTGGAAATTCCATTTTACTGGAGAAAAGCTGTCTTCAAGGATCACAGCAACAACTAGCACCTAACCATACAACATGAACTTCATAGCACAAATACTTTTAGTAGCACAAGTACTACAGTTTAGCATAACACACACTCTGTGCAGGGAGCACACAGGTCTCTGCAGGCTGGCCCAGCTGCAGGCACACAGCTTCCCTGATTTTCTGCCATGAAAAAGAAAGCATGCGGCTCTTTGCTTGCAGGTCAAATACCAGCACTGAGGTGGAGCAAAGGACAAGGGTGAGGAATTACTCTCTTCTTCCAGAAGAAGTATTTGCCTAGCATTTACACATCTGCTGACATCTGGTCGGATCAACATGGTCTCAAATCGTCAATTCCAGTCTAAAAGCACCTACCACCCCTGCCCAAGGACCAATGTGACGATTACTAGTTAAGACTCTTCACTGAAGAAGTTGCTATTTGGAGTAGAACTGGTTTTGAAACATTTTATAATGAAATTTTCAGGCAGGGGAGGAAACCTGACTGTCACCTAGTATAAAAAACTCAGTTCAGGGACTATGGCTCCAAGGAGACCATTGTCCATGTCCACGATTATCGAATACTTTGATAAAGGTAAGAACCATCCTACGCAGCCATTGCCTGTGACTTCAAAACATCCTTCTGTTGCAGTTTGCTCTTTGGATCTACTATTAGTGTTTCTATTTTATTTTTTCTCCTTTGTGTAACAGGTTTATTACCTAACTTCCACAGTGATTCATGTGAATGAAAGGGAGTTAAGGCCCCCTGTACTGAAGAGGGTTTAAGAATTTCTTTTGCACCACCTCTTCTGAACCTGGCTCTGACCTCCTAACCTTGAGTGAGCCTTTTCTGTTTTTTTAACCTCAAAAAGCACAGATCCAAGAGATGTATGCTGTTTGAGCAGATCCAAGATATGTGTGCTCTTTGGCTAATAAAGATTCTCCAGATGAAGTACTTGAGGCAACATGTGCATGACTAGGAAACGATGGGCATGCATATAAATATTCATGAGTGTATATTCAGACTTGGTTTCTCATATCCTGTGCCTGAGCATTACCAGCCTTGGGGCAGGAGCGGGAGGCGGAGAGGAGGGAATAAAGACAAAGAATACCATGGGTCTGAGGATCCTTTTGATTCCCTGCTCTTCAGTATCTCTTTTGTCATGAAGATGAGACATCCAATCTGTTTTTAGAAAACATATGATCCAAAGCCAGGACTAATGTATAAATTTGAGACCAATATCCCACCCTGAAATGTTCTTGCATCGCTTAATAAATGGTGATTATCCAATTATCCATACACTATCCATTGCAAATGAAAAAGCCTACATAATGAGGCATGTAATGTTCTCGATGGTTTGCTAAAAAAAAAAAAAAAAAAAAAAAGCATTCTGGGAAGTATCAGAAATACATATCATATCTCTGAATTCTGGGAAAAAAAGCATGGCTGATTCAGATGAAATTTGTCTAACAATATACCGAGGTAAGTACCTTACAATTGAAAGCACATTGGAAAGATCACAGGGACTTAATTATTCCAGCAGAGGTCAGGAACAAATCATATTCCAAAACATGTGTTCCCTACCTGCTTGTTTCCTAGCTCATGAATAGATGACATGCAGGGCAAAAAACCTCTCACTTTCAGTCAGAAGGAGCCTCGTTTACAAAGCAAACCTCATTTGTAGGTCTTTAAGCACAAGCAAGTTGGACAAGCACGTCTCTGTCAATTTACTTTCTGGAAAGGCAATGATGTCCTGGAGGCTGTACAAGATTTTATGCGGCAACTGCTGATCAAGCCTTCAGACACAAAGATAATACTATTTTGATAGTGTTTGCTGAAAGATCCTAATGGCTGCCAGGAGGTGAATTTCAGAACCAAAGACAATAACAGCCCTCATTAAAAACTAGATTTGCCTTGCTCATTTTAGGTTCAGTTGAAGGAGCAATGAAACCACTTTCTATATAATAAAAAACATCTTTAGAGCTGCCTCACAAGGCATTAAATTGCAAAAGAGGTCAGTGCTAAGCCGTTCCGCCTGAGAGTTTCCACTCATTGTGAAAGAAAAGGCTGAAATATTAGTTCTGCAGGATTTGGACTTCGGATACTCAAAGTCAGGTGAAGGAGTTTTGAGAGGAAATTGGAGAGAGATGGGGCTTTCTAAACACATCACTCTTTGGAGATACAGACTTTGTGAATACTAAGAACTCTACCTCTTATGTATTTGTTTCTATTTTGTTCAAGAAACAAGCACATTTTTCATTCACTAAGAAGATAATAACAAGAACAAGCTCAATTCATTATCTCAGACTCCATAGACCTGATCTCCATTATTTCTAAAATTTCTGAAGAAGTTGACTGAAGTTCCCAACTCTGCATAAAACAAAAGCCCAGTGAATATAGGAGTTTACAGTAAAACATGACACAGTTACACTGCAAAGATACCTCAGCAATGGGCCCAAAGTACTCCTGAGACTCTGTTGTTTCAGTCTTGGTCCAAGTTCTAAAGACGGGCACTTGTCAGTAACTGCTGAAAAGAAAACAAAAGAGAGTCTATAAGGTTAGAAACCATGAGGACAAGAAGGCATGGAAAAGCTTCAGCAAGACAGAGGAAAAGACTATATACACATAAAAACATAAACAAATACATATATTGCTGGTTTGTACAGCATGCAACTAATATAAAGGAGAGGTATATCCCTCTTTTAAATCAAACCTCTGCTAATTTAACAAAGGAACACACTTCTCCTGGGTGATATTTGAGAACTGAGAAAAAGGATGGGAACAGATGAATCAACATCACCTTTTGATTGGCTTTCACTGGAGCAGTGCAGAGCCATTGTTGCAATACATAATTTTTAAAAAGAGAGAGAAAAAGAAAGAAATCTTACATATATATAAATAAAAGCAAGATATAAAAAGATTCATCCTTCATCCTAAGAAACAGTTTATATTCCCTATTTCTCTGTCCACTTATTCCCTGCTCCTCAAGCCTCAGAAGAAGCAATGTCATGGCTCATGCTTTCTCCTCTCTTCTGAATTGATTTTTTTTCCAAGAATTTACGTAGGTTATGTATGAAGTGAGGTCTCCTTGGTTATGTACATTTCCATTAAATCCCTCATATGTCCCTCTGAAATCCCAGGAAAATCATTTGGTCTCTGCTTATCCATTTGTAAATTATTTTGCAGGTATTCTTGAAGTTTCATTTGCATTTTGCTTTTCAGGGTTTAGAGGTTGAAGTGGGACTATTTTATTGTGGCTGCCTGTTTGTTTGCAAGCCCACATAACAACTTACGGGTAGGTAATTTATTGTTTTTCCATTAAATCCCTCCATTCTTTTTAGCTGAGTGTTATGTTACCTGCTTGAGGGGCTGTACTGCTCTGCTGCTGGACTGGAACATGCTATCATATTCCTTTCAAGAGCTTTTAAGAACTTCTCAGGTAAGTTAGATGCTAGTCCAGATCATTTGTTTGCTGTGGTTACAGCTGCTAAGTAGTTATCAAGCATTCTTCCTACCATCTGTTTCAGGGTATATGTGTTCCTGTTTTCAACATATCCTAATCACGTAAAGGTGTAACTACTCTGGGCATATGCCCATTGCAATTTTGAATATCCGCAAATACCAGTCTGTGCATATACTTCTAAAAACTTGAGTTCTAAATCATTTCCATGTGTGCAATAATAGTGGACAATATTTTATATCAGAGTGAATACATTTGTGGTGTTACTGACAGATCATCTCTTTCAATAATGTGAATAATGTGTGTTCCCCCAGAGAGTATACACTACCAACAGCTGGAGGTGTAAGTGTCCATAACCCTCAGGAGCCCTCAGTCAACAGGTCTTTTCCACAGAAGTTTCAATCCTTGAGCACTTTGTATATGCTATTTACCCAGTTGTCCAATACTTAAAAATGGGAACATCTTTAAGATCCGATACACAAACACAGTAAGATTCAGGCGTACATAGCATCAGTAATCCATCTGTCATAAATTCCACCTGCTGTGCCAGAACATCATCGTTTCAAGAGGAATTATCTACTACCTCAGGACAAATGTAACACCAACTCCATCCAAATTTGTTTTGAGTCATCTAGCTGATGCAGGTGGTGGCTGTGATTTGTTCTGATTCTGAAACGCTTCTTTAGCCATAAACAGAGAAATTAAACTAAAGAGCCTTTGTGTGGTCATCATACAGATCAGTGATCATTTATGATATTTGGACATATCCCCATGGCTAGTGCAATCAAGTGACCCCACACAGCTCTCTGTAAAAAGCAGGAGAGACAAAAAGCACATGGTCCAAGATAACCATGTTCAATCTGATTTGTAAGGACTGAAGAAATTATATTGCTACTCAAGATGCAGAGCCAAACCACAAATACCTGCTCTGATCATGAAAATACCATAGATTACGTAATTTTTTATTCATAATACATAACAGTATAATAAAAATAATGAAGAATATAGAGTCATTATAGAATCAGAGAATCTTAGATCTGTGCTGAAACCTTTCAATCAGCAATACTTATTCCACTTGAAGTGGTCCCAGCTATGCATGAAGGACGTTATACCACAGACCATATATGAGCGTGATGCAAAATGACTAAGATGATCAGTGCCCAGGAAGTCCACACCCTAAAGAAGTACTTACCCACACCAAGCCCCAGCAGAGGAGATCTGGCCAGTCCCTCCATGGAACAGTCAGTGGCTGACAAGTGCAGAGAGCACAGACGAAGTTTCTGTAGGCTTTGTTTTGCCCTAATCTTAATGTCTTCTCACCTCCTGCCTGTCTGAGAAGCTTCTTACAGCTATTAGTTGCCAAAAAGTCAAGGGTACCAGACCTGCTATCCTGTCTACTCACCTGGGAAATCAGGTGGCCTGGAAGTAGCATGTGGCCTGGGAAACAGCCTGAAGTCTGCTGTAGTATGTATTCACCCTATGCAACACTTGATAGTTCCATGTTTGAAAGCAAGCTTCCTTTTAGTCACAAGTGCCTTGTGTTCTCCCATTTTTATACTGTCTTCATGTTCAGTTTGAGCATACATGACAAGCTGTGGGGTATTGAAGCCTCCAGAGAAGTTATCTGGCAGACTAATGTAGTGATCAAATTTAACCCAAGAATGATTGAAGTGAGAGGGTTGTTGTAGTTTCATTGGGAATATCAGAAAGGACTGGGGCAGCTCAAAATGTGAGATCAGAGCCATCAGGGAGCAGTATTACAAGCCTAAGAAACTGGAGAAGGAAGACAGAAGTGGCTTAGGATGTACTTGAGGCAGCAGATCAGAGAGATCACTTGTGAATGAAAAAAGTCAGATCCAAAAGTAATTGAGTAAAGGGAAGAGCTGACAGACAAAGAATGAAACAAGTCTGTTTTTCTTTACTATCAGCTGTTCAATCTGTACTGTGCTTACAGAAGTCACCACGATTATCTCGGGGACATTACAAGTAGGGTACTGGAAGGGATGGTGGAATTAATTCACAACACAATTGTAACAGAGGTGTTGTTTATTAGACTAAGCTGTCTCCTCTGCAATTGAAATGACACTGCTGTTCCTCATCTATCCTCTTCCCCTGTCCAAATAACACTTAGGCAGGGATTACA
This sequence comes from Oxyura jamaicensis, assembly GCF_011077185.1. NCBI lineage: Eukaryota > Metazoa > Chordata > Aves > Anseriformes > Anatidae > Oxyura > Oxyura jamaicensis. The sequence continues at coordinate 23,513,041 of NC_048926.1, read as the reverse complement.
GGAGCAGGAACCTAGGACATTTGAACCTGAGATGCTTTTTTTTTGTCCTATAGAAATGAAGTCAGAGGGCACGCACGGGATGCCTTCAAAGGAAGATGTTCCACGGGACACTGCACTGGAAAGGGTCCAAGGAGACTTCTAGACGCTTCACAACATAAAATTGTCTCTAAGATTTAAACCTCAGAGGAGTGGGTCTCTGTAAAAGCACAGCTCTTTCATCCAGATCTTTTCAGTTTCGACATACAGTTACATAAATCATGTCAAGAAATGAAGCGGCAGCCAGTATCAGTGCCTCTTTTTAACTCTATCCACTACATCCCAGGAATAAGAAGGGAAGGGGGAAATTAAGACATTTCTTTTAGTTCCTAAAACATTTTTTCTTCAATATCCTGTTCAGGGCACATGCCTTTTCCCCATCACCTTTAATTGTGGTACAGAAATACTTTGTCTTAACTACCAGGAAAAAAAAGCTGTCTTGAAAAGTAGGCCATTTAGAAACCATAGCAATAAAGTAGTGATAATAATAGGAATAAAATCTCAGCAGCTGTTGATTTAGCCTGGAATATGTGAAGTTTATAACAAGATCCAGTCCGTCCATTCTCAGCAACAGGAGGTGAGGCTCCCACTACAGCAAATGCTTTCAGGCAGAAAGGACCCCCACAGGCATTCCAAGCCTGCAAGAGAGAGACCACCCCTACAAGGCAGGCTGCCAGACCAGGACAGCTGTGATTTTGCAGGTCTCTCCACGCACACTTAGTGCACAGCCTGTTGGTTAGACCCCTTATACACCAGGAATCAGGCACACGCTTTCATACCTGGATAAGCGGGGCTGCTGGTGGGAACAACAGCCCTCAGAGCTGCTGTCCTGACAAAATTGTGATTTACTCCAGGGCCAGGTGTCAACGAGCCAGATTCATTGCAAATGCTGTAGCAACGGGTAAAGATTACTGCTTTGCCTGCTCCAAACTGAGAAAGACAAAAGCAGGCATTCTACTTTATAGGCAGATTAGATTAGGAGATGAGATTCTTTCATCTGACCATGTCTTCCCATTGCCCTCCCCCAGCTCTGCCACATGCACTGCCCTGCAGACATCCCGCATTTGACATTTTCATCCATAAAAGGCCCACAAGTTGACTGATAGGCTTTTTGTGCACCACATGCCCTGTCCCAGCTCATCACAAAGGGAAGACAGAAATAGGTACGTAAGTAGGGCTGCATCTCTCCCTCATCAATCAACTCAGCAGTGATGATGGGGCCAAATGAAGTCTTTCCACTCATTAGATTCCTGTGGTCTATGGCTTGCCAAGAGTTTGACCACAACTCCCTGGCGTATGTAGATGGCTTCTGTGATTCCCAGGTGGTCTCTCACCAAAATACGTCCCAGGCCTGGGTCTGGTTAACTTCCCAGAACAGACAAGACTGACACAGCCATGGGCTCCAAAGATAAGTATTTCTTGAAGAGTAAGCTGGGTTTGGTGTAGGAACAAAGGTTGGCAAACAACCACTGCTTGTGGAGTCAGAGATAAGACTGTCATATTGAACCCAAAGAGATGCGACTAACCACCTCATTTTGTCTGGGGACAGCATGCCTCTATTGTCTTTGTCCTTAGCCAAAGTATTATTTTAAATGCAAGACCTTAAAAAGCAGTATTTTTATTTTTTATTTTACAAATAAGAGCAGCTATCACATTCTCATAGAATCTAATCTCCAGCACTTCTGCCCTTTCCCCCCCCTCTTCCAGCCAGCTCACCTCTGGCACCCCACAGGCCCAGGTGTCTGGAGGATTAAGACAATAATTCTTACTGCAACACTACGATAAATACCTGGGTTTTGTTTTGCTTTGCTATGCTTTATTTTGTTTTGTTTTATAAAAGCCCCTTTTCCATGGAATTGATATCATTTTATGATTTGTTGGTCTTCAAGACCACCCAGATGAGTTCTGAATCAATACAGAATTAGTTAAAGGCCCTGGGCACGGCCTTGCTGCCTGGAAGAAGAAAGTCTCTCTGTCTTTCCCTCTCTTTTGACCACACTGTCAGCAAGAAAAAGTATGAAACATGCAGGAAAGATTTAATAAATCAGTGGAAGGACTTGTAGCTTATATACACATATACATATATATATGTGTGTATTATAGAAGGATGAAACGTAGGAAAAGGACCACAAGAAGCAGGGAGGAATAACTGGGGAAAGGCAGCAGATGTTGTAAAAGATCTACTTTCATGTTCCCTGTGCACCAGAAATGTGCAGACGTATGTTGGCAGAGCTACAGTCAAAGTCCACTGTGAGGCTATATCTTACACATCTGGAAGCTATTTGGCAGGGTGTAGAGTTCAAATGTTTTCTGCTTCAGCTGGTCTCAGACATACCTTTCAGTGTCGGGCCAGGCTTGGTACAGCTCAATGTGCAGGCAATGTACATTAAAGAAGGCGTTTGTTGTTGCTTCAGCGCGCTCACTTCAGCTGTTGTCAGAGGCAGGCGTAGATCTGGGGCTTGCTCTCCCCCCCCCTTGGCTGCATGGTGCCAGTAACACTCGGTAATGAGGATGATAATAAAGAAGCAGGGAGGAGAGCAGGGAGAAGAAAACGGCACCACAACTCAGCAAAGCCTGGCCTCATATCAAGAAACAAAATGTACTTGGACAAAATCCAGCGTGTGAGTTAACTCGAGTGCAGAGCAAGCCATTCAGGAAATAAGAAGGTCCGTGCTGCACGGGAACATGCAAGGGTCACATTAGAGCTGGTGTGCTTTTTGAAGAAAATCCCCTCATTTTAAAAACACGGATAAATACACGGAGAAAAGACCCCCTGCCCCAGAAGGGTGGCCACTCAAGGCCATCAGGAAAGCTGGCACAGCACTGGCCCAGCCTGGGAGCTCCCAGCAGCCACCAGATGCTAACTCTGCTGTGGAGAGAAATATTTCCTAGCAGAGATGCACTCCTGGAAGCTCCCCAAGGTCCAGCTACCTGCAGTGCCTGGTGGGGAGCAAGCAGGTCAGCAGTGTGGTGCATGGTTTCCCCATCAGGATGAGACCCCCTGGTGCAGCACAGCTTGCCGTGGTGGCCGTGAGCAGCTATCTGCCCCCCTGCGGATGGGGCACACCCGCCAGGTGTGTAAGGGGCTGCAGCACACCAAGGCTTTGCCCACCTCACAGCACAATCCCGGCTGTGCAGCTGGGAGCAAGCCAGGGACTTTTGCTGGTAAAGAAAGATGTCTCCTGTGAAACAAGGGGGTTGTGGGGAGCCGGAGAACAAGCTCCATCTCATGACCAGACCTTGGACTGTCCCACCAGTGTCTCCACACTCTCTCTCCTGTGAGTCTCAACTAGTGCTCAGGAGCTTAGAGCAATGCATTGATCATTTCAACGCTTAGCACGCTTCATGTTCCCATATCTGCTTTATTTAGATAAAGAGTATCTTACACACCTCCAACTCTGTCTTCATCCTCTCTGTCCAGAGCCATCCTGGAATTAAAACAGGGAAGCATAAGAGGAATTGGATGAAACTACATCTAAAAGTAGCCTGACAAGATGTTATCACTCAATAATGCTGTCAGTGGTGGGAACATTTTGCAGCACAGCACAGATCTTGTAACACCTCCACCTCCAGCTCCCCACGCCTGCACCTCACTATTTTTACTTGCACCCTATGCTCTCTGATAGGGTGCGTGCCTGCATGCATGCAATGTGGTGCTTTTTTTTTCTCTCTCTGCTTTAAAACTTGTGGAGCAGCAGTATTTCTTTGTTCATTTTGTGGCTAAGGGCACTACTGGTGGTGATCCAGGGTTCAGAGCAGAGGGAAGAGAGGGAAGCCTCTATGCTGCTGCATCTGTGGGCAACCACAGCACTCACTGATCGCTGCCCACTTCAAGGTGCCTAGGTCAGTCTTGCCGGGCTTCTGCTCTGAAATGCAGAAGGCAGTGGGAGCCCCGCCATCAAGCCCTGAGCTGATGTTTTCCCTGGATCAGCTTTTCCAAATGTTTTCTCAGCCTGGCCCTTTCACCTCTCTCCCTTGGCCTCCTCCTTCCCTGGCCACCCCCATGCCATCCCCCCCACACTATGACAGCTTCTCCAACATAAGCACTCACCCCTCAGTTACCCAAGCTGCGGCCCTGCTCACCCACAGCCCTCCTGCCCCAGTGATGACATGGAGGAACCGTAATATTTCTTCTGCTGGCACAACAAGAAGGTTGGTCAGGGAAGAAAAAAGCCCAGGAGAAACAATGAGATGTTTTATATCAACCTAAAATGAGCAGATAGACAGGACTTTGATACTGCTGATCAAAAATGCATTCGAGTCAGAGGCAGAGCCTGTGCTTGTAGCACAACAAAAAATGAACCCCGGAGCAAAGTTAAAATATATCTGATTGGGATGGCTGCAAAATCCCAGCAGACTGTGATCGAGGTAATCAATCTTGATCTTACAAATAGCTTCACTACAAAATACACATGACCATAAATATTGAATTCGTTTTTGATCAACCTGGTGTGCTTGGCCTAGCAATACATGATGTGGCATGGTTTCTTGGAGTTGGATGGTCTGCAGTGGAAAAAAGGCTTAGCTGTGACAACCAAACGCTCAGCCTCAACATGGTGGCTCACCTGCACTTTCCCCAGCATGGTGGAATAAAGGAAAATGGTTTTGAAATGGAAGTTTCCACTGGAAGAACCTGCAGATGTGCCTGGCTTCATCTAAGTGCTCTGAATTACAGAGCAATATGCAAGCTGTCACTGATTTCCATCCAAGAGAAGCAGGAGTGCCTGCAGACCAAGGCCCAAGAACTGGTCCTCCAGCCATGAGGGTGAGGAGAGACAAGTAGGAGAAACAAACATCTCAGTCCAAGGGGGCCAGGAGACCTGCGAAAATGACACGGTATGGCCTCAGGAACAAGCCACCTTTGCCAAATCCCAGAAAGGGGGAAAGGGCAGAGGCGCCCTGGACCACTACATCAGCCATTTGCCTCCAGAGAGCTTCAGAAAAACCACAACTGCAGCAGGCTGACGTGCCCGAGCTCTCAGTAGCAGTACAGAGAGCTGAGCCACTTGCTGCAGCTTGGCAGTTGTATTGCTGGGGTGCTATGGTCCAAGAACATGAAACAACAAGGCCTGCACACAGAGGACAACATCTTTTATTAAACCTACTGAAACAGTTGGAGAAACCAGCTTTCACCATGCGAGCATTTTCTCAGGTCTGAAATGAAAGTGTGATATGCCAGGGGAGAGCCATGACCCATGGCAAGAAGGGAGCATGCGAGAAAATAACTAGACATGGAGAGTTGGTGGATTATTTGTGTATATTTGAAATATTAATTAGTAGGGTCACTGATTACTGCAAGCCTTCAGGGATTGACCATCCAAGGAGAGCTCTCAGAGGCAGCTGCCCTACTCATCGCCCCAGTGAAGAGCCATGTGCATCCACCAGGCACCAACAGCACTAGAAGGAAACCCAAGACCCTTGAGAGCCATTTTGAGTTCAGGTATAGGCAAGCAGGTCTCTTTTGGGTTCCCAGGCTCTGAGGGATTTTCAGTTTACAGAGAGGGTGGTTATGGCAGCACCTAGTTTTGCTCATGGCCCTTCTGCAAGTTGTATTCGTTAGCAAAGCTTGCCAACCTGGTGAGGCCCCCAGTGCTCCAGGCAACAGTGTCTGGGAGACTGTGGGGTGTCCCTGCTGCAAAGTGCACAGTGATGGGGCCTTTTGTGGCCTTTAGGATTCTGAAAATAAATAAATAAATAAATAAATATGAGAGAGTTTTAGAACTCTGAAAATATCAAAAAAAGAGAGAGAGAGAAAGAGAGAGAGAGGTATTTACAAGAGATAGTGTCATTTCTTCCAGCCCTATAGCCAGCCTCAAGTACACAGGGAGAAATACAGGTTTTGTACCTGCTGAGATAAAGGCCCAGTGGCACGTGAAGAAAGCCATATGGTCCCTTGGAGAGATCACAAAACTGACTGCATTAGTTTTGCTCTGGCTGTGTGGAGGCCACTGCAGCTGCCCTGCCATCATTCTGCATTCCAACATCTCCTTCTTGCAGCCTATACAAAGGGGAAAATGATCAAAGCATAGGCCAGCCCTGCTTCCCCCATCAGAATGTAAACAAGAGTACAGAGACAGAGATCATGCTTGATTTTGAACACCTTGGTGCTGAGAAAGAGACCTGTATGTGACAATATATGAAAGTGCTTGCTCTGGTAGAAATGTACAGTTATGTGTCTTCCAGGTCAAGGGATGTATCTCATTAGAGTGGGGAGAGAGAAATCATTGAGTAGTAGGATTGAACACATGGAACTAAAATGTTTGCTGTTGGCATGGAGCATCTCCAAATCCAGTAATGAATCGTGCTTTCTACCCCTTTTCAGCAGCAAGAAACATTTTAAAATTAGGCAATCATGATGCAGTCAGAAGCAATACCCAAAGTTCCAAGGAAATTCAATGCAGATTTTTGCTTAGCAGGCATCTCCAGAAGAGGAGGGAAAACCTGTTCTGAGTGAAAAATGGACCTTCGAGTTGTATGCCATAATCTTTACACACACCCTCTCCACAATATGTTTTCTGTTGCAATGAAATTCCAGGCGCTGATGCAAAGGGAAGGTTGCTTGCCAAGATGAGTGAGGTAACATCACTGCAGAGCGGCCTGAAGCTCCCAGTGCTCAGTCACATTTGTGATGCTCAATGTCTCAGGTAGGAGCTAGAGCTGATGGCTGTATTTCTTTCATATATGTACCCTGAAAATCCTATTTCTCTGTTCAGATCATGAGAATTGGGTTTCCATTTTTAACAATGACATATATCTGACTAAAACAGAATTGAAAATAAAACCACCAACTGCTTTTAAAGTGAGTCACGGGGCTTCCCTGGAAGAATAGAAGACTCCAAATGATCTCACTAGGTATCTTGCATCTTTCATGTTTTCTAGGATGTCATTAGCCACAATGCTCACAGGCATATCCTCCCTCAGAGGAAAAAAAAAAAACTGCTTCAGATTCAGCTCTGGAGGAAATGTCCGAAGTGCTACTGCAGACATGATAATGCTCTTGCTTCATGGAAAATCAAGGGGAGATTGGAGTGCAGGCTTTGATACCCTCCAATTCTGATTCTAGCTGTTTTGCCCTCCTCAGTCTGCTGGAGCAGGAACACTTCAGGGAGCGTTCCCTGAAGGCCGTGCTCCCCTTAAACACTCACTGCATTTAAGAGGCAGTGAAAGTCCTGGATCTGCAGATGGGTATTAGTAGTTTTGCTGCCAGCAGAGTCTAAGAAATACCTGTAATTTTGCCTCTTTTCTCTCCCATTTATGACAAGTTCCTCACAGACTCGATGGTTTGCAAAAGCTGCTGGTGCAGCCTGGGAGTTTGCTGTAGCAGTACCCGAGGCATTGCCAGGGAGCCAGGACCATAGACCTTCCCTGGTACAGCAAAGCAAGATGACAGTAATATCAAGACCTCATCTGGCTCAGAGAAAAATCTGTTTCTCTTCATATTATTTCTGCAGTGGAACCTCAACATCACTATAAATAATTGCAACCACCCCTGCTGTTGGCAATCCCACTGTTTCATTTTTTGTTTGGATTTGTTTGTTTGTTTGTTTCAGAGGCCACAGAAACATTGTTGAGGGTGACTAGGGGTAGTCACAAATAAAACTTCAAAGTATCCAGTTTCATAGATAACCAAAAATCAACTGTTTACAATTCTGGTCAAATAGTGTTAGCCAAACAAAGGCAAGAATGAATTTTTAAACTAAACCGCTACAATATTTTCCAAGTGTAAAAACCAGAATATTTCATTCGAGACAAAAACTAACACACTCAGTAGCTCCAAGGTAAAATTTTCCTTCCTATTACATATCACTGAGGAAAAGAAAAAAAAAAAAAAAAAAAAAAGGCATTCAAATCTGCTGCTTTGTTTTGTTTTGTTGTGAACTGGTGATTGAAACATAGTTCAGTTCAAGCTTTCATTACTCATGCCTCAATATTCTTCTCCCACAATTCCTAATAACCACATCAGTGCTTTTGCAGCAGCAAAAATAGGTTCTGCCCAGGCCATAGGTTCCTCATCATCTGAGCTTCAACAAATAAATAAGAAGACAGAAGACAGCAACATTGTTCTACAAATCAACTTTATCAAACAGTGGAAAGCAGTGAAGAGAAATCAGGTGAGGAAGCTTTGGCAAAGTCTTATATTATGAGTTGATTACTTGATGTTCTCTACTGTAAGCAAATCCCATCCATGACCCCATTTGTCTTCATCATTATCTAATAACTGCATCTTCACTGGTGTCTCAGAAGAGAAAAGTTTCAAAAGGAACTGGAAGCCACATGGATCCATTCCAAAAGGATCCTGCATGCTTTTATCTCCTCTGTTTTCTGGGTTTGCCCAACAGGCTCAGCTCTTTAGGACGTACAGAGAAGGGTGAATATGAAACCAAGTGTAAAGAAAAAATAAATGTATTTTAGGAAGCTGAAGTTGCAGAGAAATACCCTGCTTATCATTAGCCATTGACCACTTTCTTTGAACACATCATCTCTACTTGTAAAGCCGAGACAACAGGATAGTAACAAACATGAAGGAGTATTTCTCTTTATCTACAATCTTAATTAGTGATATGGAGCTCCACAAGGCCCTGGCAGCTCACCCTCACCACACAGCTGATCCACAAAACAATGCAATGGACCCTTTCCCTTGGGTGGCCAGGAAGAAGTCCCACTCTACTAAAACATCAAATATTTTCATCTTTTATCGGAATGGAAACTAACCCTACAACATTTCTGACAGAAAATATTAGAACACTGAAGGCCGTTCCCTTGCTTAAAATAATAGCCAGAAAGGCAACAGATGTGGGTTTAAATCTTATTTCTGCCTCATCCAGAAAAGGGTCTGAAATTCAGACCTCCCTCCTCTCAAATCATCGTGTTTGCTTATGCTGAGCCAGGTCCAGCCATGTGCCTGGTGAAGCAAATGAATGAAGCACAAATGTACCAAGCTCTGGGCTTTGCAAGGAAAGCCTGATGTGCAAACAAGTACCGCTGGTACAATTGTTACCATTGAGGGATCTGAATCTGGGTTTCAGGGCAAGCATGGTGCTGAGATTATATTGCATGCTTCTGAACAGATACAACCATCATCCTGCAGCATAGTTTCTATGAAGTTAAAGAGCTTCAAACGCATGTCCTTTGGGCAAGAAAAAGATTTCCCTTCTTATTATTAAACTTTTTTTTTTTTTTTTAAGGAAAAAAATCACTAAAACAAGCAATAAACTTTTACTGTGTTCTAGCACTTACAGAAAGCAACCCTGCCTCTTGCCTGCAGTGGTAAATCAGCCAGAGGATTTTCATCCGCACTGCAGGGAATGTCATGGTCCTGTGGCTGAACACCCAGGGAACACCAGGCTGCAATGAGAACCGTCAGCTCCAGCCTGCGGCCAGTTCTCTCTTCCTCTTACATCCTTACCTGTCAAGCCTGCAGTCTTCAGCCCTATTCTACAGCCTCCTTTTCCTTTCCCTGGGGACGAACCTGACCTTGCAGTGCACAGCCCCACTCAGGAAGCCTGGAGACACCTCAGAAGCTACACATTGGCTTCCAAAGCTGCCAGCCTTCCCAGGAACAAGTTAACCAGAGAGACCACAGACATCCGGAGACCTCTGGAGAAGTCTGATTTACCTGGAGTGGAGCAAAATCTAAGATATTTACAGCATTAAACTTTCATCCAGTAACAGCAATATGGACTACTGGCAGCACAGGCCTATAAAGAAATAATTGGTTTAACAGCTGCTATTGCTTCATCAGCAGGATCACAATCTTAGTTTAACGTAGCAGACATAGAATCATAGAACCATAGAATATCTTGAGTTGGAAGGGACCCACAAGGATCCTTGACTCCAACTCCTGGCTCCACACAAGACCACTCCCAAATCCAACCAGCTGTCAGAGAGCACTGTCCAAATACTTCTTGAACTCCATCAGGCTCGGTACCATGACCACTGCCCTGGGGAGCCTGTCCCAGTGCCCGAACACCCTCTGGGTGCAGAACCTTTCCCTAACCCCCAGCCTGACCCTCCCCTGTCCCAGCTCCATGCCGTTCCCTCGGGTCCTGTCGCTGTCCCCAGAGAGCAGAGCTCAGCGCCTGCCCCTCTGCTCCCCTCGTGAGGGAGCTGCAGGCCGCCATGAGGCCTCCCCTCAGCCTGCTCTGCTCTGGGATGAGCAAACCAAGGGACCTCAGCTGCAATGTACCATGAAGGTATATCCTGAAAGTAGCCTCAGTGCTTGGAGGCACATAAGGCACCTGCTTTGTCTTTTTAATGTTTCAGTAATCATTTGCCAGCAAACAGAAGCTGCAATCCCCATTTAAGAAGGAAAGTGGTAAAGGAGGATTAGATGATTGTCTTCTAGATGTCTTCTTTCACCATTTCATCACTTCAGATGGCTGACATGATGAAATGGTGAAAGCATCATCTACATACAATCTTCGATAGTAATCTATGGGCTGAAGCCAATTCTGTGTAACCCGTTAATCAACTGTGAACAGTGCTTTCTTTTGACATCCTTGCAGTAAATTTGTCTTGGGGAGGAGCTTGTGGTTGCAAATGAACAGTTCAGTTAGTAAAGATGAGGAAGGAGTGGAAATGACATGATACAACCATCAACTAATCCTATACAATTATGTGACTGTTTTTTTTCAGGTTTGGCAATCTGCAGTAATCCTATTACTTCTGTGGAGAAGTGCTCTTTGAGCAAAGCAACATCCACAGCAAAGACTGCATGGATCTTCTGCGTTAAGTCTGCATGCAGCAGAGAAAAGTCACTGTGCAGACTACTACTTTGGAGACAGACGTGAGAGTGGAGGCTCATGCAGTGCCCAGTGCAACATTTTGAAGAGCTGTGTGACAGTGCTCTGCTGACCCCTCTAGATGAGCAATTGCAGGCAGTGGGGATGTCCCAGGGCAGTGCTAGAGGAATAGGCAGCAGAGAGAGCAGCCAGAGGTGGAAACTTCCTTTGGATGGAGTTAGTAGGTGGTGGCTTTGGGAAGCTTTTTGGTATCAGATTCCATTCCCTAAATGTATGGTACAAAACCTGGCTTGCTAGGACAACTTCAGTTCTTTTCCTTGATCTTCAATATGGGGAACAAACATGAAATGAGGAAGCTTCCTAGCAGAGCTGTGCAATACCTGTCTGTTCCCCAGCAGGCTGGAGCACACTCCTCAAGTTACCACTTCTTGTAAAAGGCAGTTTCTGAAACAACATTTGGTTTCCAGTCATCTAAACATTGTGGAATCAACAAAAATAAAAACATTCCACTATTATTTTGACATGTTTATTTTACTGCAATATTCAGTTTTCAGTTTGGGGGGTGAAGGGGAACCTTCTTGGAATGTTTAAAAATAATTAAAGTATCTCACTACTCCTCTACCATTCTCCTTTCTTTGTGAAAGTGAAATTCCAGGAAAACCTACATGATTTTCATGGAACTCTTCAATTTTAAGGGAAATGGTTGAAATTTATCCCTCCATTCTGTGTTCCTCCAAAAAATGTCTTTGAAACTCCGCTGCATGAAACTCCAGAGGAATTGCACTAAGGATGAAAGTGTCAGATTTCAGATCAGCATGTTTATTTAATGCACTTAGCTTAGCTCAAGATAAATGCTTAGAATTTCATTCTAGTGCATATATAAGAGAAGCAGCTTAAAAAAATATTATCTGAGAAAAAAAAAATCTCTTTCAGCTACAGTGTGAAGTTATCTTTGGTGGTTAAGAGCTAGCAAATCCAGTCTACCTTTCAACATGCCTAAACCACTAGATCCCACCTGGAATTTTCAGAACTCATTATCTCTCCCTTTCTCTTCCATACCCACCCCCCTTCTCTTTCCTTTTACAGGCTATGTCTTGCTCATCTGTCTCTTTACTAAGAAAAACCACCAAAGCCACATTCCTATTAATACTATTCTTAGCTTTTTGTTTCCCCTCTAGGAGCACAGTTCATGTTACCACAAAACAGACTTACAGAAATTTAATTGCCAAACCAATCCGTAGCTTGAATCAAGTTCCCAACAAGTTGCATTTGACAGTTACCTTCACTTAGCCAAGCTCCAAAGCCTAATGCCATGTAGGCCAACAGACACACAAAACAGGAGCTGACAGGGAGCGATGATGTTCAGAGCTCATGATAAAGCCATGTTAGAAGTAGTGTGATCCAAACATTCAGCCCAGATCAGACTTATATCATACTTTACTGCAGAAGAAACTTAATATATTTTTCTTTCACTTCATCCAATCATTTATGAGAACGAAGTGAAAGGCATTGTGCTGTGAAAAGCAAATATATACTACCTGACACTAAGCATATCAATCAAGGTAAATTTGAAGCCCGGTTATCTCCTCTTTCAGTTTACTCAGTGCCAAAGTGCTTTGAAATATTTGTGTTGTAGAATCATAGAGTATATAGGTCAAAGGGATTCAAAATCTGTGTACCTCTTCACACTGCCCCAAAGCAGAATCAGCTGCTCCAGTGTCATTATTGAGACATGTTTCTCCCAATTGTTCTTGAGGACTGGCATCCAATTCCTGTGCTTCACCTGCGCTTTTACTATCAGAAAGTGCTTCCCAGTTTCAAAACAGACTTCTTCACTCCCATTTGTAAACAGCGTTTTACCTTACTCTGCAGCAGTGCTGCTCTACCACAACATTTGTCTCTTCCCTCCTCGCTGCCCCATTCTTTGGGCTGAACAGTTCTCAGTGTCTTTCACTCTCAGAGGTTATTTGCTGAGTCCTTGAGGACTCTTACTGCTCTTCTGTGGATTTTATCTGGTTGGTGCCTAGCTTTCTTGCCATGGATGTAACTCTTGAGCAGGCCTGTCCAGCTCAACCCAGTCACAGGCTCAGCACACCTTGTACTGCTGAAACTAATGGCACAGAGTTTTGGCTTATGCATTGTACAAGGTGTTTAAGGCCTAGCCCTCTTGCAACTGTTTTTTCCTAATTTAGCATTACAACTGCTTCTTTGTGCAGTTTATTCCCTCAAGCATTAAACACAATTAAAAGCATTAAAAAGATCGATGTACATTTCTAGGGTAATCTTCTGATATTTCCCCATGGGCTGTCTTATCTCTGGCTTTTCCTCATCCCATTATTTTTTCTGTGTAGAATCTGACAATAACTATGTATTCAAGAGTGTCCTGAAGATCAGTGTCTCCACAGAGAATAATGGAAATATTTGCAAACTTCATGTTGGAGTGAAAACAATACAAAAGCTGAAGCTAAGAATATCCAACATTTATATGATTTTTTATTATTATTATTTACGTTTTTTGTTATAATAGCAGATTCTTTCATGTCCCCTGGTCAGTAACTCGTCACAGTGAAGGCCAAGCTGGCTCCTGAGTGCTGCACTGGCCATCAGGAGATCCAGATAAGATGCTTGGGGTCTGCCCACGTTGTGGCCATGGGTTTGCCTCCCTACTCCAAGGGTGAATTAACCCATTCTTACTGTTGGCAGTCCAGCATTTACTCATTTCCCACAGTCAAGACTGGGCCAGCAGATGAGGGAGTCTGTCTGTCCTTCCCATTCACCACCACACCACTGGTCTTTGCCCCAAAGGCTTTACAGTCTACTTTGAAGCAAGGCATGAAAGAGCATAAACAAATGGGAAAGGACAAATGGAGATCAAAGGCAACCAGGGCAATGAAGATAAGATCAAGTAATGATGCATGTCTGCCCCTGCCCAATTTAATGGTTACAAATCATCTCAAGAATCAGCTGACCTTCCATCAAGCTCAGGGTTAATTATGTTGTGTGTGGTGTAGTTTGGTTTTCCGATATTTAATCAGATTTTTCTCTTTCTGTCCGAGCATAAGTAATTTTGAGTGAAAGCTGCCTGTAAAAGGACAAATCTTTTGACCTACTTCAGAACAGAAAGCCTGAAAACAGCACAGGGCAATTCAAGAGAAGAGGGGAGAAATGGATCATCTATGGTGCCCCCACTGCCAGCCCAAGGAAAGAGAGGAGCAAAGTCACAGAGCAGAGCAGATTAGGAGCTGCTTGTCTAAGATGTCTGGAGAACCGGCAACATGAATCCAAACCCATTTTGCGGGGTAAGCAACATATTCTTCTGCCAGGGTTTTGCAGTTGCAGGTTTTTTTTTTTTCTTCTTCTTCTTTTAACCAGAGGTGTATACCAATTCCAATTAGCTGTACAGAAGAAAGAGTCTTTGGATACAGTGGTTGACAACACAGCACAAGAGCGAGGGCAGGAGCCTGGGGATGAGGGCTAGCACCATGAGTCTGTGAACCCAGTACTGCAGGGAGTCCATAGAGCTGCGAGAAACAGCTTCAGATAAATAACAAGCTGGACACAAGAAAATCTAAGCATTTAGAAAAGCCATAAGGTGAGCCTGTTTGCTGTAACTCTCCATTTAATAAAATTAAGATTTAACCTTTTCTGTAGTTTCATGTGGATAAGTCACAGCCATCTAATACAGAGATTCAGCTTAGCAGACCTCTGCTATCATTTCTTGCTGTGAAATCATATTATTCCAAGCACTTGACTTCATTACTATGGCAGACAGATCACTGCTGTTACAGTACCTTTTTATGTATGATGTGCACACCATTGCCTCTCTGCTCTGTTTACTATTCTTTTTCATTGTCTCCATCAGGCACAAAGTAACAAGGAACCCTACCGGTGTAATTTACTCTGCTCAGTATGCTGTTTTGCTAAAATATTTTTCTTTCATATGGCATCCCCAAAATAAATAAATACAAGAATATTACTACAGTTGAAAATCAAGCTAGTTAGGTAATGTCAAATTGGCAGACATTCAGCATCCTTCAATTACCCCCCTTGTACATATGCATTCTGGCATAGCCTTTAATTAACACCATCATACCACTTTTTTTCCAGTGAAAACATGTCATTAAGTACCCAGGGTGAGTGAGGACCCAGTACAGAGCATTCTGTTTTCTCCTTAATGTTTAACAGGCTTATTTTCTATAACCCTCAGAACCCTGCTCTGAAGACAGACTAATTAATTTCTGCCTGTTTTTCTCCCATGCCACCACAGTACGTGAGTGCCTCAGAAACAGCATGTTAATTTTCACAGCCACCCGGGAAGACAGGCAAGGGGCAAGGAGCTGTGGGAGGTGATAGGCTCCATCTTACAAGGAGTGAGCCAAAATTGTGAGCCTCAGTGGGGACCGGACTCAAAGACCACTGTTCCCATCCCACCCCAGATTGGAGGAGCTGTTTCTGGGAAAATCCAGCATAAATTGCCTGTCTCCAAGTGGGAGCGTGGTGTGAGGCACAGACTTTGGTCAGTGGTAGGTGCCCTGGGCTGGGCTGATGCAAGCCCCAGGCTACGTGGCTCTACTGGGCAACTCCAAGGGATGCAATTATCTCGGGCAGCCCCAGGGGATGGTGTGAACCCACAGGCAGTGCTATGGGGTACTCAAGAGGATGCCAGGCTTAAGCCACTGAGCTCTCATGAGCTCCTACTCACCATGATTAGACCACATTTTAAAAAGCACATAGTCTGGCAAAACTTGGAGAAACACCCTCAAAGCAAAAGAAGGCACATCCCAATAAAAGGGCTCAGCCCAGCGTGCTTTCTCATGGCTGGCTTTTACACGGGTAAGCCTTCCTCTGTGCTGTACAGAGGTTATGCTCAAAAGTGGGCAAGCCATTTTGGCTGGAGTTTTCCAGTAGAATCAGCTTGACCTGGAGAGCTAGTGTGGAAATTTTGAGCTCAAAAGCTGATGCTTTATCAAAAAGCTACAAAGTGACTGGAAAAGGAGTTTCACAACCCGGAGTAACAAATAAACATAATAATAAACTCTAATTCTTCTAACAAGAAAAAAAAAAAAAAAAAGTATTGTGTCTGGCCATATCCTAAAGTGAGATTCATTTTGACAGTCTGACAGCATGGTTTAATTGCTGTATGTAGCACATCACTTTTATGTAGCCACATAATCAATTAGCAGCGCTGCCAACAGCTAAAAACAAGTGCGCAGCTCAAGGCCACATCCAGCACTGGGGCTCTCCAATGATGAAATCAATCCATATGAATTTGAAGGTCTCAGTTTTCATCCTGACAGGTGAGTGGAGCAATACGGATCCACCTTGTCCAGCCAGTGATTATGTAAATCCATGGCACCTCTTGGCACGGTGCGATCATTGAACAGCAGTAGCAGTCAGAGACCTCAGTGCATGTAGCATTTTCTGAAGCACTGGGATGAGTTTTTACCCGGCTACTGCAAACCACTACACCTGAACACAGTGTGACTTAAAATAACTTCTTCCAAAAGAATTAAAAACAAACAAACAAACAGGTATCTGAGAAGCTGGCAGGTCAGGCACATAGTTAAGTGAGCACCCGAGGTAGCAATGTGTGTCAGAGCCATGCCATAGGCCATACTCAGTGCGTGAAGCTTTTGCTGCTCAACCTGCGAGGCCTTACATTGAACCACATTAATAATGTTGCATTGAATTCACTTCTAGGACATTCAAAGGTGTCATAGTGTTGACCACTATGGACACTTTTTACTCTGAAAGCCAAAGACAGACGAGCCTCTGCAGCAAACCTTCATATGACTGCCTCTCTGAAACTTTTTTAGTCACTTTCATTGCCACGTTGGTGGCAAAATCACCCCTCTTGCAGCCCCTGGTCAGGCAGAGGAGACTGCCTTGAAGACACACTACACTTTCTTACTCTCCAGGAGGGATGGGTCAGGGCAGGCTGCAAGTGACATCTCCTTTCTTCCCGCAGCAGTTGTGGAGACACCTTTCTCAAAGTTGAGCAGTCCCCAAAGATAGGAACGTGCTTGTATGATTTCCCAGTTAGAGCTGGGCTAAAAAATATACCTCAATGTTTTTCTGAATCAGAGCCCAGCCCACGCCCAACCTACCCTTTTAGCTTGAGACTCTTCAGCAACATCTAGACAGAATTTTACATTACTCTTTGGTATCAATATGAGATTCAGCACACCCTTCATTACAACACCCTGCCTGGCATCTCCACAATAGTCTCAAGGAGAATGCAAGATTTTAAGCTCTGCAGAAGCAAACCAGCCTGCAGCAAACAGCCCTGGGAGTGGAGAAGGCACTCACACAGTGCAGTGTGGAGCATGGGTAAGACAAACTGTTCCACATCACAGCAAACGCCAGCACATTTTAATCTTGCTTTAAAACTGGCCAAATGAGAGACATTCATCTGAAGGAATTAATGTAATTAATTACATTCAAACACCAGAGCAATCTGTCTGCAATTCTTACCCCAGTTTACCAGCTAACAGGTGACTGCTTGCACTCTGAGCAAGCACAGACTCTTACTGAGTCAAAATATGCAATTTTTCTGAATATTCTCATGGTAAGAAATCACTTTAAATCCAAAGCAGAGCCTTTGTTTAGAAAGATGTGTCTGCCAAGCCCTCTGAACACATGTGTTTAAGCTGGTTGGGATAAAACATGTTATCTACATTGAGCAAGCAACGCCAATAGGCCCAGTAAAGCCTTTTCCCTCTGTTCCATGAGGCATGGATAGAGAAAGCGTGGCTACATCTTGGAGGGAAGGAGAGTAACAAGCCATGGCTACCAATATTCGAATGACAAAAGCTTGCGAGTGAATTCCAGATGTCAGCCATGTGTTATGGCTTAATAGCTCAGCTCTGAGTCACAGGCACAGAAACCTGTTACGAAACACACATCCCTGCCCGAGTGTGCACACACTCGTGTGAACTATTTGAAAAGGAAAAGTCAGATTTTTTATAGCATGAGTAGTACTTGAGGAAAGTGGTTAATCTGAGCCAAGGCGGGAGAAAACGAGCACGGATTGTCCTACGCCGCAGACCAAAGGCATGATAATTTGTAATTTTAGCGTTTACAAAGAATGGGTTAAAACTGAAGAGAAATTAAACACCCACTTCATAAGAAAGTGTAATCCTTCCAAATCATAAAGTCCAATCACACCCTGTGTCTTGAATAATCACTAGCCTAAATCACCCACACCCCTGCCATGTGAAACTCAAGGAAACCCAAGTAATTCCTATCCCAGGTCTTTCAAACAGCAATATTTATGTTGTGGTTTATTAGCTTCTCTTCATGCTCCTTTCTTCTCACACAGAAGAAACAAATATCCATGGCACCAACGTTTAGCAACAGCTGCCACATGCCTCACCATGGTTCTGGTGAACAGAGGATTTTCTGGGGTGACTGCAAGGCACACTGGCGCTGGGGCAGGCGTGGGGCACACCGGTGCCCCTGCACAGCCTGCCATCCACACCAGCCTGACCCCAAGGGGCACGTGTGCCAGTTGCACACACAGGCAGTGTGCAGCGGCTACGGGCAAGGCCTGCGCGGGTAGGCCTGCAATCGCATGAATATTGGGCCTCTAAAAATGTTCAAAGCAACTGGCTTAGAGGTTTTTTGAGGGCTCCATGAAACGACAAGTGGGATGGGGCAATGAACCAGCCCAAGGAGAATTAATGCACTCTGGTAGGCTCCACAGGGGAGGAGGGACGAGCCAATTTGAGCCCAGTGCTCCCCAGCTGCAGAGCTGGCTGATTCCCACCCGTGCCTCCACGTGTTCCTCAGCTGATGGAGGATGGCCTTTAAGTCAAAGAAACTGAAGACACATGGATGCTGCCCCTGTCCCAGACTAAAAAGCAAGAGCTCATCACAGCTTAGTACGTAGCTGTGTGCCCACAACACACATAGCTTACACCCTGCCCCAGGGGCACCTGGAAAGGGGGATGCCCCTCGGCTTGGGAGCTCTTTGGAGGTTTTTTATATTCCAAAGTTCTCTACTGTGGAAAGCACAGGCTTAGGGAGGGGGGATGATAATGCGCACTGGGAAAAAAAAAAAAAAAAAAAAAAAAAAAAAAAAAAAAAAAAAAAAAGTTTATGCTCCAGCCTTTGCAAATTACAATTTCACACGGGAATCTGGACAGGTGCAGCGTTACCAGACCCACCAGCAGCAGCCCCCCAGCTCGACCTAACTGACCCTTATTTTCCCGGCTGGTGTTGCAGCACTACACTGTGTGCATCCCTGCCTCCGTGCTGCTGAGCGGCCGGCTGTGCCCCTGCCCTGGGAGGGAGGGAGGGAAACCTCCACCACTGCTCTGAGCATCGGCCGTGGCCGCAGCCACGCGCTCAGGGCAGGCAGGCGTTGCCAGCGACACCTTGTCACAAAGATACGGCTTATCTGCTCCGTGCAAGGGGACGTGCAGCCTGTGGACAAGTGTCAGCCTCTCGTCACAATGCCAGCACAGCTCGCAATGCAAAGGGCAAGCAGAATGTTTTCAGGATATCCTCTTTGAAAGCATTGTAAATATTGTGTATAAACCGGGCCCTAATCTTCACAGTTCCTGTAGGGACTCCCGAGAAGAAGGCCTCTGCCTGAGCCGCTGCAGTCGGACTTCAGGAGGGCTGGAGAGGGGAAGCATGCCTGCAGGGCAGGGCACGGGGAGCTTGGCTCTGCTGGCATGTCCCACGAGGTGTGCAGATGTACTTCACAGGGCAACAGGACAGAAATTCTTGCAGATTAAGGAGGGTGGAAGTGCCACACGGGAGAGTCGCCATAACACAGCAAAGGCAGGCTGGTGTGACCCACCGGCTGTCTCTGTGTGGGGAGAAGATGTCTGCACCCACCTGCACCCGCTGGGAACAGTTTTGGTGGGGGCCCATTTCCAAGGAGCTTATTGATTACGCAGCCTGGCAAAATGGACATCGAGATCTTGGTGGTTTTGTTGTTGTTGTTGTTGATGCTGTTGTTGTTTTTGGCGGTGATAATTTTTTATAAAAGCCTACCTGGTTCAGAAATATTGTCATGGAAATGAAAGACGGGCCTGTGCCGTTCTCCCCCGCCATCGGCTCTCCTCGGGGGCTGCCGCCACAGCCTTCACCCACCCATGTTAGAATAGCTCCATCTCGTGGAAATCAGCAGCAGAAGTGGGAGCAGAAGCAGCCGCCGGCCAGGAGAAAAGCTGTAAAAAATGTTGGCAACGCACTTCTTGGATGCATGTGCCAATTGTGGATTTGGTTCCCATCCGCAGGAGGTTTCATTAGTCCCTTCTCTCCCAGAGTTTCACTCCAAGATGCACGTTTGAATAAAATGAGAAAATCTCCTCACAATGCCAACAGAAAGAGTATATTTTACCTGATTTTTGACATGCATCTACAATATTTACACAGTTACTGTATGAAGCTGCTCAGAGCTCACAAATGAGTTTGGGGCTGGTGGTGGCTCCATGCTTTGCCCCACAGAGGTCTACCTCAGACCGTCTCTAAAGGGGACTTTTTTCTCCTCTGAAAGCCCCTGCCTTTACCAGTTAATTTACAGCTACACTCTGTACTTTACTCAGCCCATTTTTTACCTCTAGTTCCCCCTTCTAGTTTTGCAGTTTATTTCAGGAAGGTCTGCACCCCGTTGTGAGTGCTTATAAGCCAGGGAGAATATATGTCTTGCAGAGCTCAAACACATTCCTGTCTTCCAAAGTTTCCAGTTCAGATAAGCAACGCTCTCAATCATGAATATGAAGCAAGCACACAGCATTAAATCTGTGGGTTATATTTTAAAGTAATAATTACTCCCTCTTTCCTAATGTACAGTTGGATTTATTCTCCTGTCTATCCAGATTCCAGTTTTTACCCTCTGCCCTTGATAAGAGAGTTTATCTTGCAAGTCTATTTAATCCGTGTCCTGGGGGAGAGGGGAGATAAGCGGATTTCAGCATCAAGGACACGTCCTTTTGGCTTTGTGCTGTTGCCACCACTTACACCACCAAGGAAAATATGAAGTCTTTCTGGCTGAAGAGTCCTGACAGAAATCCCAGGAACTTCATAAGCAAGCCACCAGTGCGAACCCCTGACCACCGGTGCCAGAATCTTGTTGGGTGAAACTGCGCTGAGCAGCAAGGCGGTGGAAGGGTGGCTTCCCGAGGCAGTCAGCCGGGAGGTCCTTGGGCAGCAGAAGACATCTGGGTCTGTTACATACCCCAGCTCCTTCCCCTGCTGTTTGTACGGCCCTGTGCTGCTGGGCGTTGCGGCTTGGTCTTGCAGGGCTTGGTCCAGAGTCGAGCAACGCACTGCTGCATGTGCTGCTTAGGTGCTGAACACCTGGAGAGACAAGTAGCAAAGCCAAACAAAAGGACAGCCTGGGAGGTGAATTTCGGGAGTCTCACCTGACACACTGGCATTTCCCTTCCTGAGGTTGTTCACCCCACCTTCCTCCTCTGGAGTTACTCCTGCTTGTGTACAAAAGAGCATCTTTGCAGTGCCATCACCCCCTGTGTCTTATACTCCAAGTGGGCAAAGCCAGGCAGGGCAGGCTTACTGCTCACAAACCACAGCACACTACAGGATGCTGCTTCCCTCTCACATCTGGACAACACCAGCACATAGAAACTTCAGGAACTGCCTCGTGGTTTAACTAAGTGTAGGGTCAGCCCCTAGCCCCTCTGTTTCATTAAAACACACGCTCCTCCAATGGAGGGATAAAACCTAATCCCATGCTGTGCTGCAGATTGACAGAGACACGTGTCTGAGCCCAGGCTTTGCAGCCCTGGCCCCTCTCCAGGCATGCAGAGCAGAGCAGAGCAGCCCACCCGCGTGGGAAACAAAACAAAAGTGCCCCGTGAATCAGCACAGCACCGCGACTCACCGCCACGCCGGCACCTGTCGGGAACGCTTCTTCAGACAGGGTTGTTCCTGCCAGCTGGAGACCACGGCCCCAGCCGGCAGCTCGCACACAGCCAGGGTGCTGCAGCGTGAGCACATCGCCAGTGCTGCAAAGCAAGGACTGGGTAGTCAGCATACAAAGCACTTGAAGGAGTTTTTAGAGTGGGCAGTGAACCTCAGGACTGCAGCCACATCTGTCACTGATACCTGCCGAGGGCCACAGGCAGAGGGGGCACAGGCAGGACCACTCACCCCATTTCCAGTTGTCGCTCTGCCTGGGCAGTAAGAACTTCCCCTTCCAAACCCATGAGATAACAACAGCTCATGGGCATCATCCAGCCACCATCACACTGTGAACAAACCCCCTGAATTTCAGCAGTAGGCCTGCTCTGCCATCAGCAAACCAGACCTGAAAGGACCACGTCTGGCAATAGAGGCGAGACCGCTGTGAGGATGGGGACTACAGAAAATGCAAGACATATCTCTGAAGTATGTTGAGGACAAAGGTATCAAACCAGCAGTATGGCATAAAACGTATTCCCAGCTGGAGCAGAGTATGTTTAAACTCACTCCTTTCACATGCAGTCCTTCCCACAGCAGTATATTACTCAACATGGGCATGGATATTAATCAAAACTGTCAGTGCACAATGTGCAGATATGAAAGGGGCAGAAAAAGAAAGAAGTTTGAGAAGTGAACCAGGGCAGTCAAAAGTACCTGAAGGTACAATTTCAGGTCCCCAGGCCACCTGGCTGAGCACAGCCCAAGTACGGGCACAACCCTGAATGTTTTTCTCCTTGTTGTGGCAGTTTTGGGTTTCTCCCACCTGGTGAGAGCCACAGCCAGCTGTGTATCACCTGCAGGAGGAGGTGAGGCTGCTCTCACCTGCCCACACGGCTGTGCCAAAGCCCCCCCGTCCCAGCAGGACACGGCAGCCCTTCGGCTGGGACACAGCATGGGGCCCCTCCACCCACGACCAGCATTTCTGTCTTGCAGGCAGGGGAGAGGTTTCTTTCCTCTCTGACCTGGAGCTCTATTTATGGCGATTAGCAACAGGACTTCCTTTTACGATCCCCTTTTGTCGTTTGAAGGAGACCGTGCCAGAAGCTCTTTAAATAGCCCCAGCACGCCAGCTCCCTTCGCGGGCCCTTCTCTCGCCGTGGCCCGGCTTCCTCCCCGGGCCCAGCAGCATCCGCATCCAGCTGCGGCACGCCGGACACCGGGAAGCACACGGCAGGGCTTGGTGTGGGCTCCACGGATGCACAGGGAGCGGGGATGCTCGGGAGGTTTGGGAGGTTTTAGTGCTGGACTTTTGGCTCGCTGCTCGGGTTGGACCTACAGATGCAGCCCCATTTCCCACGTGTCAGTCTGAAATTTGGCACGCAAGCCTTACGCATCCCCGTTTGGCAGAGCCTGTCTGTATTGTTCAGAGGGGGGAGGGATGGCTTGTTACTAATCATGGAAATCTGCATTTTATGTTGGTTTTATGTGAGTGATACAACGTAAAGGGAGTGAGTATTTTGCCTGCTTAGCAAGGAACAGAGGCTCTATTTCTGAGGCACAGAGAATCCTTAGGGCTTTTTCACGGAGTAACAGAGGCTCCAGAGGATCTCAGATCCTCAAAGCACCTTCCCAGGGAGATTTTTTTGAAAAGTCACAAGATGCTCAACAGGGTGAGACAACAACAGGCCTTATACAGGAACAGTATCTGCAGGGAAGTCTAGGAGGCCTCCCCTTTGCAGATGAAACATGGACACCCACAGCATCCACAATTAATGAGCCTGTAATTCCCATCATCAGCTTCCTAGCACTTTGTCCTGACCATTTCCAGTTGTGTTTGCTCACAGGACTTCACGTGGTGTCGCATGTCCCAGCCACAGCCAGCGCCAGTTTCCTGGCTGATACGGAGAGAGCACAGGATGCAGGCGCAGGGCCAGGAAGCCCGGTGTCTGTGCTGTCTCTAGCAAGCAGAAAACATGAGCTGAATTTTATTCACTCTGCATAATAAAATGGCACCAATTCCCTCCTCCAAAAGCACACCAGCCCCAGGACATGGTGCTGCTCCCCCACAAATCCTTCTGAAAGCTACCTCAGATAAAACCCACTTGAGAACAAAGTGTCTGTGGAGGCGGCAGGTGAAGGAGCTCTCACTTTATTCATTTGGGATATTTCTATACCAAGTGCTGAAGTCACAGCCCTGGCCAGGTTCTCTTTTGTTTTCAAGCAGCACCTGGGTGTCTGTCCACGTGGATGGTTAGCTCAGCCCAAGGAAATTGCAGACTGCAGTTGCGGTGTACTTTCAGCATTAACCTCAACACCAATGCCAGGGGAAAGAAACCGGCATTTTGGCCCTCCAAGAAGGAGCAATGGCAGAGCAAAGCAAAGCAGAGGACTTCCTGGGGTAGGGGAGATGCTGAGGACCCAGAACCACGCACCAGATGGGCTGGTGCTGAGCTGGAAAGCAACCCTGACGCCCCTGTCCCCTTTGTGTCCCCTCCACTCTGGGGACATTTTGTCAGATGTCAATGATGTAGCTCGCACCAGCGTGTGCAAGCAAAGGCACAGCAGCCCACAGGGGAAGAGCCCATGCAGATTTTCCTGCTAAAAAGACCAGCAGCCTGGGGCAGATGCTCTCCTGCTGAAATGTGCCAGCTTGTGGCACAGCAGGATGAGGTGCTCTTGGGGCGGCACGCAGCAGCAGCAGAACAGGCACAGCACAAATCCCACTGCCTCGGGGAAACAAAGCTCCAGGTTTTTAACACAAAGAATTCAAATAAATCATTCAGGCGTGTATCTCTTTCTTTGAAAAACTACAAACAAAGATCTTGAAATCTATCCTTGAAGGAAATGATTGAAAATTGTTTTAATCCTTTGATTCTGCATAGACAGATTTTGGAAGCCCTGCTGTTCTGGGTGGTAAATGCCTTCTTGTTCAGAGCTGAGACTGACACAATTCTCCTCTTGTTTAACAACTAGTTAACATCCTATAGGCCTGCTGAATGGATTTAATGCCATACAGGGTTTCCCCTCGAGCTGACCATCCATCCTCTTGCCCCAGCAGCAGGTCCCAGAGATTCCCCTGACAGACCCAGGATGGCAAGGAAAAATGGGACCCACCACCGTGGGGCCAGGAACTGGCATCCTGATAACTCCAGCATTGTGATAACAGCCCGTGCTGACACAACGCCCACGTCTGTGCCATGCTGGCCAGGCTGACGAGACGGCCAGGACTCACACTGCCTCAGTGGTGGCTCTGAAGCTGGGGACAGGCCACCGCCGCGCCCCGGCACGGGGGATGTGGGCACAGGCTGCAGGTGACTCATGCCTTTTGGTAAGCCTCAGGAGCTGTTCCTCCTGTCTAGCTCAAAATCAGTTTAAAATGGAGAACTCCAGGAGGGTGGTGGTGGGGTGTGCGTGTCCCTCTAAGGGAGGTTTTTTTTTTTTTTTTTTTCTTTTTTTTACCACAGGGGGATTGCAAGAGGTTTGTGGGGTTGTTGGCTGCAGGAGGGGTGCTGCAGAGGGGCAGCTTGCTCAGCCCCTGGCAGAGCTCACCGTCATGCAGCAATCATCAGTGCTGGTGGCTTGCATGCTCTCGAATCCCCCACTGGCAAAGGGAGGATAACAACAACAACAACAATATTAACAGGAAAATGCTGGTGAGGGGACTCTCCTAGCAGCCTTACAGCCCTCCTGAGCAGGCATGTGGTGACAGATGAAGGATGCACCCAGCACCTTGGATCAGTAAACACCGCCACCATGAGCAGAAACCATGCAAGAAGGGCAGTGCTGCCTGCTCAAGGTGGGACCCGAGCCCAGGACAGGCCACCCCTGTTTGGTCCCTTATGAGCACAAAGAGCTAAATTAAGCAGGAGGGCACATGGGGGAAACGTTCGCACACCTCTCATCACTAGGCTGTTACTCGGACCGCTGGTGCACCTCAGCACTCAGTGGAACGTCGGTCACCCGGTATCACTTTTACAACTAAACCTTCATTACCCAAAACTGACGCAGACCCTGGGATTATTTGCATCATAAACCCTCCCATTTCTTCATAAATAAATAATTAAATGTCTGGAGTCATTTCTATCCCGTTGTGTCATATGTGAATTCCACAACACATAAGGACGTATTTGCACAGCAGGAAAAAAGCAGGATTAGCTTCAGCTCCTTTCCCCTCCTGATTTAAAGGACTTTTCTTCCAAAACAACTGATTCATTTTAAAACTGAGGTTTATGGTGTGGGTGGTTTGAGGTAGCATTCATGCCACCAGGGCTGACAGCCTCCCAGTAGCAAGAGGCAGCATGCAAGTCAAAGCTGCTGCCAACCAGGAAAAATCCTTAGCCTTGGAGCATTAGCATGGAAAACTGCAAATAAACAAGCAGCAAACACCCCAAACTACACATTGCCTGACCTTTTTGCTACCAGCTGCAGGGGGAGCAGGATTTCCAGCAAACATGGCTGGGAAAGATGCAGGGAGCATTCGCATACCGGTGCAAAAGTAAGCTTTTCAGCTCATCGTGCAGGGCTGAGCAAGGTGCATTTGTGCTTGAACAGGGGGTACACTAACAGAACACAGGTGGTTTAAGCAAAGATGCAATATGGTCTGCTCTGTACTTTTCAAGCACTTTAAACACTGCTCCTGTATGCTGATGGCCCCTCTCTCCCCAATTACTTACAGGGATGAGCACAGCCGCAGCTCAGGCAAAATGCAATGCACACATCAGCTCCTGCTACTGGTTCTGCCCAAGGCTGCTTTGCCATCGCTTGGGTTCACTCTCCTCCTGTGCCACTGGTTGCAGCAGCCCTGCTGGGAGGTGCTGCTCAGCACGTGGATGCTCCCCATGCCAGTCCAGCACTGTGTATCTCACTTATTTGAAAAGACACTTGTCACCCCACGGGCTTCCTTTTTTCTTGTAAATAAATAAATAAAAATAATAATATTTTTTTTAAAAAAATAGGTCTATCTGCCAGGGTGAGCATACTACCCTGTTGGGGTGGTAAGGACTGGATGCTCCCGGGACTCCGGTTCCCTTCACCTGCAGGAGCCATGCACGTGCCCATCCTGGGGTGCTGAGAAATATTGACCCCCTCCAGAAAACTGATCATTGCTCATAGTCTAAACATGAGCAGTAAGTGTCCGCTTCCAGACTCAGCTTTTTTTTTTCAGCTTTGTTTCTAATGAGCGAAGCTTTTTTCAGCAGTGACCCTTTTTGTAACAACATAGGCATATGGCTTTTGCCAGTATCTTCATTGCTTTACAAGTTCTCATGAATTTCACAAGCAATACACCAAATTTTGTGCAGCTCAGACTTCCTTTTGCATTATATTCCCTGCAGGTGAATACTGCATTCTCATCTCCTCTTTCTTTGCTCCACCTGTTTCACATACAGCTAACAGCTCCACCACACTTAATGGGGATGTTTTGTTCTACACAAGCATTCACTTTCCATTTTTTAAATCTGTTCTGCCCCAGAAAAGCATGAGTGCACAGTCTTTTGACTATATTTAAAGTGGGGAAGTTCCTCTTTCAGTCTGAAACTACCGCTGTGCTCATGCTTAGGAGGAGATTTATCAAGCATAAATTTTTTTCTTCTTACAACCTGTTCTCAGCAAGCTCATCCAGTTCATTTGACCCTTGCTGCTCTGTCTCACTTTCTTCAAGAGAAGACACCAGGCAGCCCACCTTGCTCTGCCATGGCATGTGGCTCATGCCTCCTCATCGCCACCGTGCTCGCCTGTGCCAGCTACGGAGCCACCAGCACGGCAGACACAATGTGCACCGAGGTAAGTGGTGGCTGCCGGTCTCTCGGCAGGTCAAGCACAGAGGTCGGGTCTGGTTGGCACTTCTCAGCTGGCATCCGTGCTTGGTGACACGCGCTGCTTTCCCACCTCTTGGCACTTGCATGCTCCCTTCTGCTACCGCCCCTCCATAAATACCAGGCTGGGGCTCCAGGGAAGCGCAAAGGAATGCAAAATGTTCAAGGGGATCTCTCAGCAGAGCCAGAAAGGGGCAGGGGCAAGGATTTTGTTTCCTGTTCTATGCTCTCCATCCAGCATCTTGTGTGCAGGGTAAGATGATGGTGGCTCTGTGTGCCATTTGGCAGGCACACTGTAACCCATGAGCACAGTGAGATAGCACCAGGGTTTTTCCAGGGACAAAGGCTGGACCATGAAACTTTTATTTTTAAAAGTGTGAGACAGAGGGTGGGAGAAGGCAAGGATTTTGGTTCAGAGAAGGAGCACTGTGGAAACCAGCCCTTCTCCTTGCACAGCTGGGGAGTGCAGCAAATTCTTCATCACATTAGATGTACAAACACCAGAGCATCCGGAGCTGTACAGCAGGATGCCCCAGGGGGTGGCTGCTCCCCAGCTCCCTTGCAGCCCTGCTCTGTGCTCTGCAGCATCACTAGAGTGAGGTCAGCTCTTTGTTTTGATGGTAAAACATAGGCACCTCTCTCCTTTGCAGTGACAGCTAGGTGGCTGCTCTCCTTTGCAGTGACAGCTAGGTAGGTGGCTGTTGTCTGTCTAAAGTGCACATTGCAAGGGGCAGCCCCAGGGCTTCTTCGTTGCATGTTGATATAGAAAGCATCATCTTTTCCGAGTCTATATTTTGCCATTTCCATAGTTACCAGCACCAGTTGGGTGCTCACCACGGCCATCTGTCACCTCCCTCCCCACGAGACACACACCGGGCCCCAGGCAGGGCAAGAGGCAGCAGAGGAGCCATGTTCCAGTGTTGTGTTGGTGAAAATTCCCACCCGCTTCCCCCGTGCTCCCCAGCTCCCCTCAGGGACAGGCATTGTACCCAAAGGAGAGGACGAACACCTTCTCCCTCTCTGTCCCTTGAGAGACGCTGCTCTCCCTGCTCCAGCCTTTGCCCCCTGCCTGCCCATCCCAGACCACAGGGACACGTTTTGGCCTGCAGTGCTCACTGCACTGCTGCTGCCCCCTCCTTCTCCTCTTCTCTGAGGACTTGCAGACCCCTCACATGGCACTGCACAAGGCCTCCCCGCATGCTGCTGGGTGTACATGGCAATGGGGGCACTTCCCTGCACCGGCAGGTGATGTCCCAGGCAGTGCCAGGACACCCCAGTCGACCTCCTCACAAGCAGAGGAGCTCAGGGTGCCCCAGTGCCAGAGCTGCAGCCCCCGAGCGGAGCAGCCCACGGGACGTGTCCCCAGCAGGCGTCCTGCAGCCTGACAGCCCGAGGCCTGGCAGCGCAGGGAGGCCACCTCCCAGGGAAGGCACTGGAGGATGCGGGACGAGGCCGTGGTCCCACAGCAGGCCCAGGCTCTGCAACAGGCCCAGGCTCCGGCTGGCTGCTGGGCCGTCAGCAGGCAAAGGCACGTCAGGCATGTTTAAAGAGTCTTCCCTGGTATTTACAGGGCGGACTGCATACAGACCGATTCGTTTTTACTTTAAACTGAAAAGCCCTGATAGAAATTGTAAAGGCCCCGCATATCAGATAAGATCTCTGTCTATCACCAGCTACACATTCCTGCCATTCCCTCACCGAAGAGCTTAACTGCAGTTGGGATCCAATTAATTTGGACGTGTTCCTCCTAGAAACATTTCCAGGCCTGCTCTTTTTCACCTCCTCGCTGCAAGATTTTTGCTAAGACTTCTCCGAGAGTAATCTTTATTACAAAACTCATGTAATTCAGAATTTAAAACTACCTTGTGGGGATATCATCTAAGGGAGTAATAATTCATCCAGAATGGTAAACAATCCTCAAATGTGCTAACTTGGATAAGAAAGTACTCCAGATGAGACACACTTCAAATTAGCACAAGATTCAAGGCGTGTGTTTTAAAAACAGACTTCACAAAACCCGAGGGGCAGTGCATTTCAAGCCTGAGCTGGTGTTTCATAGGGTTCTGCCTACTACATTTTTAAATAATTCGAAATTATTTTATTATTATTATTATTTATTTTATTTAAAGTGTGGTAGTTTCCTATCTATATTCGCAGTACACACCCCTTTGAGTTTCACCATATGTTTTCCACAGATTGCAGTGAATAAAAGCTACAGCTGTGAAGGTTTAGGACTGAGGGAGATTCCTGGAAGACTACCTGTCACAACAGAAATCCTTGACTTCAGCTTCAACGTGCTCCCTTCCCTCCAGAGCTCAACCTTCTCTGGGCTGAAGTCTCTTCTCTACTTGGACTTGACAAGGTAGGGGAGATCATCCTTACTTCTGCACATTGCTTTGGTCACCACCGCCCCCTGCCCTTGTCCAGAACTGGAGGCTTCTGATGTGTACCAGAGCAGCATTTTGCTGCCTTCACAGAGAAGCCACCAGCAGCACTGCTGAGGTATTTTACTAAGTGAAGACTGATTTGCTTTAGCAATGTCTAGGCTTCTTCTCCAGTGACAGTCATTTGAAGGGCAATGGATGAAATGTTTATTTTCTGTGTATTACTATTGCCAAGACCAACAAAGACACTAGACCAATTTTTTATGCCCTTCTCGATATTGTTCACTAAAACCTATGGAAAGATATGTTTGGGCCTTGTAAATGCTTGATTTTTTCTACAGGAAAAATCATTTTATTAAGTTAACAACAATAAAAAGCTCATGTCTACATGATATCCACAAAAGCTTTCCCACACCTATCATTTCAGGGAAGGTTTTTCTGCTACTGTACAGCTTCCTCCCTAGAATTCTGTATTTAAACATGAGCTTACAAATACTGGGCAAGCATCAATGGAAAAGATGGACACTTTTATCCCATTGAAGGCAACCGATCATGAGTTTTTATATACATGACGTGCCGTTTGGGGTATCGGGTATTTAGTGAGAGTTTTGCAGGACAGGCCACTAATGCTGGTTCCTATTGCTCTCTCAAGGTGTCAGATCAACTGGGTGTACGAAGGTGCCTTTCACAACAACAAGCACCTGCAGACCATTGTGCTAACTGGAAACCTGCTCATGTTCTTGTCCGACACAGCATTTGCTGGCCCTCAGTCCCTGAAGCAGCTTGTCTTAACCGAGACAGGAATAACCACAATATCCTTTATCCCGATGACAAATCTGGACAGCTTGGATACCCTCCTCTTGGGCAGCAACCACATCTCTTCATTGCAGCTCCCTCTCAACTTTCCAACTCAAAACCTCAAATACCTTGACTTTCAAATGAACCACATAAGGGTGATCACAGCAGAAGATGTCAGCATTCTTCAGAAGACCAGTAACATAACTCTCATCTTTAAAGGCAATAATATTTTACATGTTGAACCTGGAGCTTTCCAGTCCCACTTCTACACCTTGGACTTTGGGGGCTGCACTGACATTCCTGGGGTCCTTTCAGGGATACAAAACTCTGTTGTCCAGACCCTTTGGCTGGGAACATTTCAAGGTGTAGAGAAGAAACCCAGCATAACCCCAGATGTTTTGCAAGGCCTCTGTAACATGTCTGTCAAGGATCTCTATTTGCAACTACGGCACTTCAGAAACCTAAACGCTGACACATTTCACTGCTTGACCAAGCTCCGAAAGCTGGACCTAACTCACACCCACATCAGCTCCTTGCCCCCTGGCATCAGTGGTATGAACTCGCTAAGGGAGTTAGTTCTCAATGCCAACTCCTTCGAGCACCTCTGCAACACCAGCTCTGCTGCCTTCCCCTCTCTCACCCACCTCCATGTCAAGGGAAACTTGGAGACACTGCAACTGGGCTCTGGCTGCTTGGAGGAACTGGCATATCTTCAGCACCTCGATTTAAGTCACAGTCACATTGAAAGCCCTGACTGCTGTAGCAAAGCACTAAATGGCTTGAAAAGCCTTCGGCACCTGAATCTGAGCCACAACACAAAGCTCCACCTCCAAGATGTGCTCTTTGAGGAAGGCAGTAGCCTGGAGCTGCTGGACATTGCTTTCACTCATCTTCACGTTGACACTTCTCAGGGTCCCTTCAAAAATTTACATCTCTTGAAGGTCCTGAATCTTTCCTCATCCTCCATTAATACCAGCATTCAACATCTCTTTCAAGGTCTGGAAAACCTCGTGCTCTTGGATCTTAGTCAAAATACCTTTGAGTCAGGAATTGTGCCAAAGAACAAACTGTTTCAACAGTTATCCAATTTAGAGGTGCTAATTTTGTCATCCTGTGAACTGACAGCGGTGGACTACCAAGCATTTCACAGCCTCAGAAAGCTACAGCATGTTGATTTGAGCCACAACAAACTTACTGCATTCAGCACAGTTGTATTTTCAAAACTCAAGAGCATCTACCTCAATTTTGCCTACAACAGGATCCGTACTGTACTCCATGACCAGCTAGAGTCCCTACCTGCCCGCAGCATAATCAATTTAAGTTACAACCCCCTGGAATGTACCTGCTCCAACATTGGTTTAATCACCTGGTGCAAGCAGAACCCAGATAAAATCAAAGACCCTGAAGGAACAACATGTTCTGAACCCAAATCGCTGGCTGGGGTTCCGCTGGCCACCGTCTCACTCTCCTGTGGGATCAACACTGCAGGAATTGTTGCAGTTGTCCTGGTGGTTTTATCCTGTGGTGCCATCTCCATTTGGGGCGCTCACTATTTCAAGAGAAATTATCAGCAAATCTAAGTTTATGATGGGCACTAAGTGTAAAGAGATGTACAGTAACTGGATTAGGATGAAAGACAATTTACCTTTTTTCATGTGGCCCTGTATTTCACTTAACTTTTGTAATGTCTTTCAATTTTTATTATCATTTTAAGAAAAATAATAAAATCTTTTTATATGATCTTGGAAAATAAAGTGTGACCTGGGTTTTGAGGAGAGGCATCTCAGAAGGAGTTGGCATCTTCCGTCATCTAAGGAGATGCCCTAGTTCATCTCTATGCTAGCTTTGCTGTTTCAGCCACTAGGGCTGAGGCATCTATAGAGGGAAGATCCAAGAAAAGAAATGCAAGATTTGTTCCTTAAAAAAAAAATATAAATAAATCACAGCAGCCCAAACATAACAATACACTCTCACCCTCTCACTCTCAACCAATTACATTTGAGAAACAGCTTTGTTTGAGAGCTGGCACTAATGTATGCTGCTCGGTTAAAAAGTGAAAGGGGAAAAAACTTTATGTGAAGGACTGGAGCAACACTCATATAGTCACATAAGACCAACTTCTGCAGGGCAGACCACAATAGCCTCTATCACACTTCTGATTAAATTCTGATTAAAAGAGTATGTGCATTTGGCCAAGTGATGAGAGCTTGCTGTGTGCCCCTTTCCCATAATGTGACTTTTGGCATGGGGGCTTTGCCAGCAGGCTAACCCTTGCACAGGCACAACTTTGCAGGGCACGGCACGGCCCCTCTGCCTCCACAGAAGACCCAGCAGCACAAGACCCCTTTGCCCACAGCAAGGCTTCTGGCTGCATGCAACCAAAAGTCGTGGTCACTCCTTGAACATTTTCCAAGCTCTCTTTGAGCAATTTCCACCTGGGAATACAAAAACTCAGCTTCATCTCCTGGCCCAAATAAATTTCCCTGAAATCACAGAATCACAGAACTGAAGGGGTTGGAAGGGACCTCAAAAGATCATCAGGCCCAACCCCCCTGCCAAAGCAGGTTCCTCAGAGCAGGCTGCCCAGGTAGGCCTTGAATATCTCCAGAGAAGGAGACTCCACAACCTCCCTGGACAGCCTGATCCAGTGCTCCATCACCCTCACTGTGAAGAAGTTCTTTCACATGTCAGTGCGGAACTTCCTGTGCTCCATTTTGTGGGCATTGCCCCTTGTCCTGTCCCCACAAACCACTGAAAAGAGGTTGGCCAAATCCCTCTGTCTCCCACACCTCAGGTATTTATAGGCACTGATGAGATCCCCTCTCTGTCTTCTTTTCTCCAGGCTGAACAGACCCAGGTCTCTCAGCCTTTCTTCATAGGGAAGATGCTCCAGGCCCTGTACCATCTTTGTGGCCCTCTGCTGGACGCTGTCCAGGAGATCCCTGTCTTTTTTGTACCGGGGAGCCCAGAACTGGACACAGTACTCCAGGTGAGGCCTGACCAGGGCAGAGTAGAGCGGGAGGATCACCTCACCTGACCTGCTGGCCACACTCCTTTTAATGCACGCCAGGGTCCCATTGGCCCTCTTGGCCACCAGGGCACACTGCTGGCTCATGGTCAACCTGTTGTCCACCAGGACTCCCAGGTCCTTCTCCTCAGAGCTCCTCTCCAGCAGGTCATCCCCCAGCCGGTACGGATATGTCCGGTTGTTCCTTCCCAGGTGCAGGACTCTACACTTGCTCTTGTTAAACCTCACTTGGCTTCTTCCTGCCCATCTCTCCAGCCTGTCCAGGTCTCGCTGAATGGCAGCACAGCCTTCTGGTGTGTCAGCCACTCCTCCCAGCTTTGTGTCATCGGCATACTGGCTGAGGGCAGACACTATTCCCTCATCAAGGTTGTCGATGAAGGTGTTGAACAAGACTGAACCCAGCACCAACCCCTGGGGAACACCGCTAGTCACAGGTCTCCAGCCAGACTCTGTGTCACCAATCACCACCCTCTGAGCTCAGCCAGTCAGCCAGTTCTCAGCCCACCTCACCATCCACTCATCTATCCCACACTTTCTCAGCTTTGCTACAGGATGTCATGGGAGACAGTATCAAAAGCCTTGCTAAAGTCAAGGTAGATGACATCCACTGCTCTCCCCCACCTACCCAGCTGGTGATGCCATCCTAGAAGGCAACGAGGTTGGTCAAGCACGGCTTCCCCTTGGTGAATCCATGCTGACTACTCATATCATTCTTTTCTTCCAATTGCTTGGAGATGGCATCCAGAACAAGCTGTTCCAACACCTTTCCAGGGACAGAGGTGAGACTGACTGGCCTAAATCTTCTTGTATTTATCTGCCTATAGAAAGTTTCAGATTCTGGGCACCAGGGCACCTCTTATTGCAGCTCTCCGTGCTGCTTATAGGCACTCCCTGTTCCTGCTGCTGCTGAGAGGCTCTCAGAGACCTGCTCCTGACCCTGCAGGCAGGTGCTGTGTTTGAATCCACAAGCTGTGCAGCATCAAAGCTGCCCTCGCTGCCCACATCAGCGAGCAGTTCCTTAATGACGGATCTGAGATGCCACCAAGCCAGCCAGGCAGCCAGAGGACAACCCGACCTGTCCTTGAGAGCCAGGCAGTTCAGGATCCAAGGCTCCCTCCCTCTGCAAACACAACTGGTTAAACAAGTCAATGCCAGTAACTGCGGTGTGAGCACCCCTCAAGAGAGACCTGACCTATAGCTTCAGTTATTTCCCTCACCAACCTGTGGATTCAGGAAAGCAATAAATGGCTAAGCAAAAAGAGCATGGCATAGTTCATAGCTTGGGATAAGCGCTAAAAAAATTCTGCAAAGATCAGGAGATCTGCAAATATCAGTGACTTGAAGGGAATGCAGCATGTTGTGCTGGTACTCACTTCCTGATACGCTGCTTCATTTGGATTTTGGCATTTCATTTGCATTTAAGCATCACCAGTTTCTGAAATGCTCCCCAGCATCACAGGGTAGATTCACACATGGACTTCAGTCAGTTAAAACTTGAAGCTGTCTGAAAAGGCAAAATAGTGAATGCGTTCATGTGCAAGATACATTTGAGCGTGGCATGTTAAGTACAGACCTTTCCGCAACGCTCTCCCTTCCACACAACCTGTGTTACCTTCATCTGATGCCATTTTTGTTTCCTCTGTGATTTACGTTATTGTCACCTACGCAGAGCAGGTTCTCTGCTTTTATTATCCTGTAAAACATCATTCATTAGGACACTAAACAACAGCGCTGAGCCACGTATATGGTATATAGAGCATACACAAAAATCCTGAATACAGGGAGTGATTATTCTGAAGGAACATTTTTACATAATGCACCAAAATGTCCAGATTATATATTATTTTTTTTGAAGTCCAAAGATTTAGTCTTTCATTACTTAGCAAAGATACATATGGAAAGTGACAGTAGATTTATTTTTCCTTGTAGAATTTGTTTACCCAATCAAGCTCTGATCTAATGTACTTCTTGGTATCCTGTCAGGACTTTTCTCTCTTATTTTTCAAATGCAGCCAAGCAGACACCATGCAGGCACAAGGGAATTGCCTGAGGTGAATGGTACTCAACAGAACCCAACTCACTCCTGGGATACAGATATCACTGAAAGCATGGTCTAACACAAAGCTTACATATACCAAAGATATGGTCACTGGAAGGAAAAACTGATGCCACCCAAGCCATGAACTGGGACATCCATATGCCCTTTCATATCTTCCAGTCCTGCAATTTATTCTTTGCACTGCTAAGTACTGTCTGAATACAATCATTACATCCCTGCTAATTCTTACCAACCTCAGGAGAAAATACAGAGCCCAAAGGAACCTTGCAAGCTGGAAGCTCAGTTCTTGAAGAGGGAAGCCCACATTTCTCTTTCAAAGTGTGAAAAGGATTCCCAACCCAGGTGCGATGCTGGCTCTTCTTACAATGGCAGAAGTGAGGATGACAGGCCATGCCAAATCTGATGGTCAACATTTCTGTCCCAACTTCTCCTTCCTCAATACAAATGCCCTTACACCACCCCTTTCTGCTGGCCCTGAGGGCTGTGGGGATTTGTGGATGTGCAGCTTCCTACAGTTCCTCACCAAGGGATGGATACTGCTGTCCACAGTCAGAGACAGCACAGCAGGCAAGGCAGTCACATACAGTCAATTCTCAACTCTGGTCATTTCCTTTCCCTAGGCTGCTGGATCCCCCTCTCCCCTCCCATATTCATGCACATCCCCTGCCACAGTACCAATTTTACAGAGCATCTGTCTCCTGCTGGGTGTCGGCAAGTTATGCTGGGGGTAGCTTCCTGGTTTCAGAGAGCACAACAGAAGTGATTCTGTAATGCTGATGCACTTGGCTTTGTAGAGGTGAAAAGCAGAGAAAACATACCAGTAAAACATGAACAAAAATAACCTGGCACATGTCAACCAGGTGTGCAAAGCTCCTTTATCAGCCATTGGCAGTAAAACAGTAAGGACGTGTGGGTGTGCTGCTCTACAAGAGATGGAAAGACAAAAATTAGGTGAGCAATAGTCCTGTCCATTGCTCCTCCTGACAGAAGGATTGGTCTCCATCAGAGGCCATTGGGCACTAAGGGGCTCTGCTCCACCTCCTCTGCCTGGCTCACTGCATCTTTTTTACTATGTGAAAAAAAATAGTAAAGGGAGATTTGACATTTGATACATTCAAGGGTAAAGATTTCAAAACTGAAGAAATGTTGCACTTAACAGTCATACTTCATGAATTTGTTAAGGTGGATAATTTAGCATGAACAAAAAAAATGAA
This sequence comes from Oxyura jamaicensis, assembly GCF_011077185.1. NCBI lineage: Eukaryota > Metazoa > Chordata > Aves > Anseriformes > Anatidae > Oxyura > Oxyura jamaicensis. The sequence continues at coordinate 23,476,089 of NC_048926.1, read as the reverse complement.
GAGGTGGTGTTTAGAGAAGGTACTGAAAAACACTCTAACTTACTGTAATGGATGATGATATAAGCTGTGGAGGAGGGACTGAAGTCTCACATTTCAGGTTACTGCAGTCGTTACCCAGTCAGGGTGCGTTGTCCATTCATGCGCCTACCTACTGAGCAGCAGTGCAGTGGTGCCAGCCACTGCCTGAGACAAGATACTCAGCTCTCCAGAGCTCTTCCTTCTCCAGACCAGACAATGATTCTCATGCAAAATCCTTGGCCAGCACATGACGGGGTGCACTGGGTTGGTCTGAGGGAAGAAAACAACTGCCCACCTCTGAGTACAGCAGGGGTGCCTGAAGTTACAGGAGTGAAAGCAGTTCAGTGGAAAATACTAACACAACCGTGTTTCATGCTGAATTTTTATTTCAATGTTATGCAACTGCATAAGTATAAATAATTGTGTTCAATATGCAACAATTATGACATCCATAAGGAGTTTCTTAGAGAAAATAAGACTGCAAACACTTTATTGCACAGACCCTAACTTTTTTTTTCTTTTTCCTTTTTTTTTTCCTTTTTTTTTTGTCTCTCACTCTTTTTTTTTTTTCTTTTTTTTTTTTTTTTTTTGTAAGCTGAGCAATCTACAGCAGTAAGCTACAAAGGAACACATCAAGTCTACAATTACGGAAAGACTGACCAAGTAGCACACAGGTAGCACAGGTAGGAGGATCTCTAACAGCTCACTGATAAGGTAAGCACCAACAAACGAACAGGTACTACATAAACACGAGCTTACGCACTGTTACACTTCCAAAATGCAAAAAACTTATTTGTCAGAAGTGATAGTGAACTATACAAAATATACATAAAGGTATACTGTAAACAAATAGCTAGATGTGCTTTAAAGGAAACAAGAGGAGAGTTAAAAAATGCAGAAGACTGTAAACTAGGAAATACCTCCCAGACAGAAATGTTATATTGAAGTGCATTAGCGTTCATTTGTAGTAACTGCCAAAGCACAGATAAACTGTAAATGTTGAGACCATTTTCTCTTCAAAACTGATCAAAAATATGACCCATCACTCACTAGCTCCTCTGTGAATGCATCAAAGGCAGTATGAATGTTCTAGTGTCACATGAAAAATCAGAAGTTGTTGTTTGTGATTTTCTCTCCATGACAGGTTTGTTGTAATCCGACTCAACTAATTAGTGTAATAAAGCTTTTCCCAGAGGGAAATTAATTCTGCATACTATCAGTTGTCAATCAAACCTCCAAATCAAGATTATACTGTGCTTTTAAGAACAAATTTCTAGCTTTTGAGACAGAAAAGACAATCCGTAAGCCCCAATGAAACAGGTATGGGCCTAGGTCTAGTTTAGCTACATAAAACAGAAATAAGCAAAACCACCATTCTGTTGATCCCAGTCGTTTAAAAACATACATCTGCAAGAATATTTTGTAGTGCTCCTGTACATGTTTCATGTTTTACCTTTCATCCTTCGAAACAAACTAAATCTCCACACTAAAATTATCCAAGTCTACAAGTTCCACAGTATACAAAATTTAAATAAGGCTTAGCAAAAGTAAAAAGACAGTCACATTCTAGCACCAAATAGCTCCAACAGGTTCCTTTGTTACAAAATGCTTCTTTTACAATTACAGTATTACTTTTTTTTTTTTGCATACAAATAAAAAGATTATGTTATGAAATGTATGGAGCTACTCAATGCATTTAGAAATGAATGTGAAACCCAGAATTTCTTGCTAAAAACAGCAAGTTAAAGTCTACAACATAAGGCCCCAGCTACATATTAAAGTGTATCGGATGCCCTGAACTTTTTTTTTTTGAAGATATGATACTGGAACTGTTTTTTTTTTTTTCCTTTTTACTCTAATTGCCATAAAATAGAAAAAAAAAAAAGCTACAGCTGTATGAAGCTAATTATGCAGACCTAGATGTCATAGCACACATTCTCTAAATTCGTCAAAACCCATTATGAACATAATAGTACTGCAAGTCATGTGCTTATATTTGTGCCTCACACTGTAAGGGCCTGAATTTAAAAAAGCTCAAGGAAACCAAGAGAGGGTTGCAGCAGAAACCAAAGACACGGCGTGTGCTTCAGAGTCTCGGCCTTGTCTGAGGGATGGTGACAGAATACACTCCCAGCAGACAAGACCAGCACAACCATTCCACCAGAGAACACAACTCTTCCTGGGATGCCGTGATAGCCAAGCGCTCTTCCCTTATCTTTAATCACACCCACTCTACCAGGCAGGCTTTGTGCAGTAGGGAGATGCAGTTAGGTCTTGTGTTAGATCTGGTGAAGCAGTTAGCCAGATACACTACTATCAAAATCTGATTACTAAAAATACATGTAAAAACTCACAATAACTCACCATGTTTATTCTTTTCTTGTATTTTTACCACTAGCTAGGATTTTTAGTAGAGTAAAAATGTGGCATGTTTTTATCCTCCAGGTTAGACCAATACTTGTGCACATCCATGCCACATGTGAGTTTTAGTAATTCAGTTTCATATTTGAGTATGGCAAATAAGTAGCAAAGCAACTATCTTTAAAAAAGGGAAGAGTAAACAATGCAATCAGCAGCAAAGTATATACGCTACATTCAAACCCCAAACACATCACTAGGTATTTACAGAGGAAATAATTTCTTCAACAGCTTTCAGCTGTGCATCTATTTTTGTACAAATACTATATGGTAACAGTTTTACCGGTTAACATTGGGAAGGCATTTTGAAAAAAAAAGTCCTTTCTATATATCCCCATTCTTTTTTGTCAGTGACATGAAAGCTTTGCCACACAAAGACACTACACAGTGCTGGTTTAAAGATGGTCAAAATATATTGTCTTTGTTTCAGCTAGTCTTGAAGTTATATCTGCAGGTAGTACAGTCAACAGTTTTTTTTGTGAGGACTGCTCCGCGAAGCTTCCTTTCCTCGCCGCTGCCGAGCTGAGTCTTTGTCATTAGAAAGTGCATTTTGGCGGTCAGGTGTGGTTGCTGACCTAGATAAATCTTTACCTACATTCTGTTTTCTTGAAGCAGACTGCTGAGCCTGAACAGCATCTTTTCCCTTTACATCCACAGTGTTAACAAAAGACTTTTCTTGATTTCCAGGTTTCCCCCCAGTGTTTGAAGTAGAGTGGTGGGCTTCTACTACAACAGCAGCACTGTGCAAGGTCATCAGTGACACACTTTTAGTCATTTCTGCCTTACCATACCCTGTGGAAGAGGTGCTTTTCTTACTTAGTTCCTTGCAGCTGGCCGCAGGAAGCTCAGGTGAAGCTGCTTTAACCTTTGCTGAAGATGCATCACTCTTCTCTGAAGACAAAACAAATGCTTCTTGTCTACATTCAGAGAAATTGGCTGAACTAGTCAGTGGTTTTCCTGGCACTGCAGCCACACGACAAGAACTTTGCCCACTGGCACCTGACAAATGTTTTATTGCAGCCTGCTTGTTTGTATCCTCTGGCTGTTTTTGATTAACTTGTCCTTTCCCTTTTGAATCTTGGGAGCATTTGCTACTTGTGATTGGTTTTTCTGCTCCTTTTGCTCTGGCATCACTGTTTGTGAGGCAAAGGGTAGGCTCTACTTTCCCACTGTCGTGTTGAACATAAAGTGCATCAGTGCATGTTTTTCCTTCGGGTCTTTTATCTGGAGACGTTGTCTGATTACTAGGGCTTCTGTCTGCCTGTTTGCTCAGCAAGAGACAGTCTTTCACAGTGGAAAACTTTGGAGACACGGTTTGTTTCTCAGTGAGGTGAATCAGCTTTTGATCAGCAGGTTCCCCAAAGCCTGCTGCTTCTTGCCTTTGCATTTGCTTAGAAATCTCTGGGCCTGTTGGTCCTATGCCAAGAGCAAAGGATTTGGGTTTGGTGTCAGCAGTGACGGTGCTCACTTGAAGGGTGGATACCAACCCATGCTCAACAGTCACAGGCTTTTCGACCTGAACATGTTCATTGTTCATTTTTCTCAAAGAACCTGAAACAAAAGAAGGGGGATCTGGCACGTTTTTACCGGCATGTTTGCCATCTTTTCGAGAGCTGACAGACACCTGAATAATTGTTTCTTTTTCTTTTGTTTCTGGAGTGCATGATTTTTGTGAAAAGGTCTGTTTATCCAAGTGCTTAGACTTAGAGGAAGTCACATCAGAGGCAGGCCTGAGCTTATTACTGCTGCTTTCCACACAAGTGGCAGCAGGCTTCACATGTTCTTGAATACCTACATGAACATCTACAGCACAGTTTCTGCTTACAGCATCTCTCGCAGCAGGGGAGACCAGAGCAGTAAGTTGTTGCTGAGGAACTTGGCTGGACTGCATTCTCTCAGTGGTCTGTAGCCTTATGTCAGGGACATGTTTCTGATCTTTCTTTCCCAAATCTTTGGTGTTGTCCTTCTGCACAGAGGACAGCAGTACAGACTTCTCATTTTTAAGATGACAATCCATTGAAGGTCGTTTGGGTGGAGGAGTTTCACTCTTTAACTCTGTAGTAACTTTCTTAGGCTCACTGAGAACTTTCTGCTTGGTTATATCCCTTTCTACAAAACTAACAAAAACGGTGTCTTCTTTGTTTAACTGTTTTAGAGCATCTTTGCTATCCTTAGGTTGTGCCTTGGGACAAGCTGCTTGCATTTTTCCTTGTATCTGAGACGGAATGGCAAAATCAGCAGATTTTTTTTCATTGCTTTTGGAGTAGCTTGTTGTCAGAACATCTGAGACAGATACCTTCAGAGATGACTCCCTGATCACCTCCACCTTTGCAGGGGTAGGTTCACAACTTCTTTGGGTTACTGGCTGTCTGGCAGGCAACTCTTTTTGCCCTTGCTTCTCTTTGCCTAGAGGTTTTTCAGGAGTGCTCTGAACAGTAGAAAGTTTGGAGTACATTTGGGTAGTTTTAATACTCTGACTCTGAATAGTGCTGGACTTTGCCTCCACTGAACTGTCCTTCTGTTTTGAAGGGGAGGTGTCTTTCTTTTGAACAGCTTCAATAACAGAAACACTGACTTTAGCAGCTGGACTAGAAGCCTTTTTCTCTGTCACTACTTCTGCAGCCACAGGCATGATCGGTGGATTTGGAGAACTCTTGCTTATTTGCAGAATCTGAGGTTCTGACATGTTAATTTTGCTAGATTTTGAACAGCTTAACAACTGCTCCTTCTGACAGGCCAGTTCTGCCTTTCCACCACCCTCTTGTGGTGCTGCAGGTTTAGGAGATCCCACATCGCTGCTGATGCTCTGTCCTTCTGGCAGTACACACACAGGCAACTCAGTCTTCGAAGCCTGTGGTCCAGAAAGTAAGGCAATGTCTAGCGTGCCTTCTATTGGTTTCAGGCAGGAAACAGACCTCCCATCAAGTTTATATTCTGATGGACTTTTTCTGACAGGTGACTCAGTGGAAATCACAGCTGATTTTTCCACACCCGTTTCTGCTCGGCCATTCAAGGTTTTGAGGGGAACAAAAGAAACGGAATTAATCTGAGCAGCATGTGCACTGCTGATGAATGCTCTACCCTCAGCAACTGTAGTGGAATCCTGCTGTATGCTTATGGGTCTGGCTGTGTTATGCTGAAGGCATTCATGAACATTTGTTGCCAGTTTGGGTTTTAGCACTGGACAGACACTCTCATCTTTTTCTTCAAAGGACAGTTTCTTTCTAAGATAATCAATATTTGCAAGTTTGCCATCTAATCTTTCATATTTGACAAATTCTTTTGTTGGTACATTTTTATCCGTGTTTTCTCCCTTTCCATTAAACATCTTGTCAGAGGACTGCGATGGTACATCCTGCAGCGTACATGGAGGGGAACTTCTTTTGAAGTCACAGGAAAGGTGACTGAATTCACTAAGCGGAGGCCCATGACACAACGTCTGCGCTTCTAAAGCAGTGCACTCATTTGATCTCAAGTTTGCATTCTTTTGAAGAGTGTCTTTGAGTATGCCACCAGCTGACTGGGTCTCCAAAGCAACGATTTTTGTTTCAAACTGATTTGATCTTTCTAATACCTTCTGGAATGCTTTTTTGTCTCTTTCTTCTAATCTTAAGGTATTGGGATTTTCTGGTTCGTTGCTATGTTCATTTAGAGCAGCATTCACTTTTTCAGCAAAATCTTGCTTTTTCATAACTATCTTGACCTTCAGCTTCTCTCTGTCTAGCTCATCGATGGATTCTTGCCTACCTAATTTACGAGAAATGGGACGTTTCAAGCAGCCCTGTTCTGCAGGCCTGACTCGTGTGAGTGATGGCACATCAGATACATTCTCCTCCAAACTCTGAAGAGTTACTTCTCTCTGGGACAATTCTCTATTCACTTCTTCCTGGGTCACTTCCAGACTGTGTTTTCGTGAACATAAGTGTTTCTTATCACTGGCATAAGAGGGTGCAAGTTTCTCTTCAGATTGGACTCTCTTTAAGAGTGGAGATCGTGGTGGCTCTGCACTCTTTGGCCTAACAATATGCCTTACAATAGTTGGAGGGGAGTGCATTTTGCTAGGAAAAGACTGAGCTATTTTCGTATTTCCGAGTGAATGTCCTAGCAATGGTGATGGAGATCGCTGAGGGGATGTGGGCTGGGGTGTTGGAGAAGGTGTCCGTGCCAGAGGAGAGAGAGGGATGCTGCCAGCTGATTTGCGTCTTCCAGATCTGTATCTTTGCCCACCAAGCTTTGGACCCAAGCCATGAAGAGTGCTGGGTCTTATGTGTCCTGAGCCAGCTGGAGAATTGGGTGCACTTGAACTAGGGGAACTACTCTGGGAAGAATTAGTACCTACAAAAAGAAGAAACAAACCAAGCATGAGATTAGCAAGAATAATTGAATCTTGCCTAGGAGAAGAGTGAGAGGCAGTGCTTGCACTTATCCAGAAAGGACGTGTGCTGTCTGTTCTACAGCATTTCAAGATTTGGAAGGTTTTGAGTGACTGGGCTTTAAAACCCTCACCATTCCAGCATGTTGCTATTTCTCCCTTCCACCCTCTGTTCCTTCATCCTGCTTGAGTTCTTGCCTCCTTCTATTTAAAAAGGATACCTAATGTTTTCTGGCACTTCAAAGCAATGATCAAGATTTCCAAATAATTTACCTTCCGCATGGGATTGTAGAATAGCATTCACTTTATTAGAAGACACTAAAATCACAACAAAAGTGCAATAGGAAAATGCAGCAGATGAGGCCCGTTTGAAGGTCAGAAACATCTCTATTTCAGCAGCTGGTTTATCTTTTCAATAATAAATCCACATTTGTGAGAGCACATGCTAGTTATATCATGTAGCAACATTTTCCTCGGTTTAATTCTTGTATCTGCCTCTCCTAGGCAAGATTCTACTTTGTACTCTAAAACTGGATTGTTTATTACTCGACTTATGGCTACGTAGACTTAGATTTTCTATCAAAAGCTGCAAAACTACAAACCTAGCAGACAATTCCATTTTTGTATCTTGAGAACCCATTTGGATTTTGCATCATGAATCTTTTTTCCCTTTCCAGACAGAAACCAGCTGCTGTTCAATAATTACGTCCGTCTGAGCTGACTGCTCTCAGCAGAGCATGATAACATTGGGGGGCTCACAAGAAGCAGAACATACTTCAGTTTCAAGTAATTTTCCTCTGCCCTCCATTCTTTTACACTCACCAGATGGAAAATCAGGAGTGGAGCGGTAACTTGGGGTAGGTGACCTCGGAGACAAGCTGTGGGTCGGAGACCCAGGCAAGCTCTCCCCTGATGAAAGTGATCGGTTCAAGCAGGAGAAACTTCTGCTGGTGTGAAGAAGAGGTGAAGGTTGCTTGGCCAACTTTTTAAACAGAGATCTTCTCCTAGTATGAGAAGAGCACAACATTAATCAAAATGTAATATGCAGAAAAGATACCATTACCACAGGCAAAGCTCTTGTGGCTGACATTGCTTCAATCTCCCAGTACCCCCCATAAAAGGAAGTATAAAACCTATGTTTGCATGAAACCAAACCTGTCTGCAGAGCATGAAGTTTAGAAAATATCCTGATTGCTAATAAGTGGGATAGCTATTTTAACTAAATCTTTTTGTACTAAAATGTATTCACTGAATTTCAGAGGAACAATTAACTTCTTATGAGTATAAATCTTAATTTTCTTAATTTAAGAGCCCACCAAAACACAGTATCTATACAGTACAAGCAATCTATTTGTGGAATATGCGTAAACATTCGCATCAAGCAAAAAATACACATAAACTTAGTACTAGAAAGTTTAATGAAGTAGAAAAAGCTATACTGAATCCAAATGAAGACACAACCTCAGTTACTCATTTTCTTCCCTATAACGGTTTGTAAACCCTTGAAAATTTTTAAGTGGCATTTTAATGGATATACTATAGGCAAAATGGGAATGAAAGAATGTGTTACACCCGCAGGATCTCATAGAAGAAGGTAAAAAAGAGGGGCAGAAAGTATGAGAGGGAATTGGATTAACTTCATTTTAAAATTAATTGTTATGTCCACATACACACAAGAAAACACATTCATCATGAACCAAAAAGCATACTCACCTCTCTAAACAATCTTTTTTCTTGGTTTTCTTACTCCGCCTGACCATTCTGCTTCTGTAGCTGTTTCTCCTGGCAGGTCCTGTCTTGATGGAAGTGTTTTCAAATGGAGTTGTCATAATTGACACTTTGTTGCCACTCTGACAAAACACAGACAATCTTTAGGCAGAGTATTAAAAGATCTTTTAGCTTTAAATTAAAGTTACACTACAAACACAAATGTAATAAAACAGCAACAGAGTAAGTGCTGGCAGTGTAGGGAACTTCATGCAGAAGTTGCCAGGCTAATTTATGTCAGATAAACGATGACTGGAGAATTCTCAAACTGCTGTCAAAATTTCTAAACTACTTCACTCTAAGAACCAGCTTCATGACAATAAGAAATTCTAATAATTGTAGCTAGATAAAAGGGAGCAAGGACTGACCAAGGCTGCTCTTTTCAAGAAACAAGTTTCTATAGAAACATCTTATTTAAAGATTATGAAAGGCAAGTTCCTGTACAGTAGGAAAGAAAACATTTTGTATTCTCCGTTTCCACTTTTCCTCATTGATTTCACTTTGAAAAGGAGAAAATGAAAAGTAGCCTTATCGTCAATAGCTTGAGTTACCTGATGAAGATGGTTGGATTCATGGAAGTCCTGCACTTGTCAAATTTTTTGAGAGAGATACATTTTTGTGTCAGTACCCAAATATACTTTAGGTATACCAGTAGTAGTGTCAGTTCCTTGCAATGAAACTAAAGTCATACTAGGATACATAGAGTCACTGACTTTTCTCCAGATCACTGCAATAACATCTTAGAGTTTGTACTCGAACAATCATAAAACCTGATGGCTAATCTCTGAAAGAAGAGAATGTAACCCCACAGTCCTTGGTGAGGAACTGCAAAGTGCTTTTGTGTCCCAGTTAACCAAGAGTTACCTTTAACAACAACTCAATGACTTCTGTATGAACAAGACCATGCACTGGTTCTCCATTGATATGAGTAATCAGGTCCCCAGCTTTTAAACCAGCCTGGTGTGCTGCACCTCCTTCTTCCACATTCTAGAAATCACAGATGGAGGAAATGGATGCTTGTTAACTACCCTCCATACTTTCAAGAGTAGCTTTATTTAATCAATTCTTTCTATAAAAGTGATTGTCTTTTAAACACAACAAAGAAATACAGATATTACAGATATTAAATCCTATGAATTAAGAAAAAGAAAATCTGACAAGTCATCATTTCATCAACTGCTTACTTGATTTTTGTACTCATATGGGATGTGGAATTGTTTCAAAGCTCACTGAAACACTGTGTCACTGCTGATATTAAGTAAAATCTGCTTAGCAGGGCATGATATAAAGAAGATGTGATTCAGTTCCCATGCCAGAATTTTAAATTTGAATTGAAGACTTAATATCTGACACTGAGAAATACTTATGTAATTAAGGCAGTGATCACATACAGGACCCTAATCATAATGCACATTTTTAACTCCACCACACAGCTGAGGACTGTTTGTATTTGGACTGAATTCACCAGGCTGCCCATTGGAGGGAACAATGAGGCACAAAGGTGATGAAGGACCAAAACAAACAGAATTGCAAATGATGTTGAAAGTGGCTTCAATAAATTATTATATTTTTATATGAGCTCTTCAAGAATTTTAAGTCATGTAGCCACTACTGAGGCCTACACAGCTAAAAATACACAAATATATAGCCATTCTCAACATTCAATGTTCTTGATGAATTAATGTCTGAAAGGTAAACAACATGATTGAAACATGAATAAATATGAATGATACATTATTTCATCAGTGGCATGGCTATTTCAAAACCTGCAATATTTAAAACAAAACACCATCCAAAACTTCCAATGTTATAATATATTTGCAATGAATTTTTCAAAATTATTTTAAGGTAGTTGGAATATGTTTAACATTTATATACACATATACATATATACCAATGTATAATACATACAATATATAAAATACATGATTGGTTATCAGCCTCAAGTGTAAAATAAATATATATATATATAATTGCAGAAATAGAGATTTAGTTTACAATTGAGGAAGTTGATAACCAGCGCAAATGCAAGAACCGCTGTCTTATTCTTTAGCCTTCTCTCTCTTTTTTTATTCAAACGAGTAGCAAGCAGAGGATGAAAGATACGTTATTTATTCCTGATAGTCATTTTTTTTCCTGAATGATAGATCCTCAAAGTTTTTCATATTTCAAATTGATTTGCCAATTTCTACACAAAATCAGTACTTTAAATTATCCTACTAATGACCAGTCAAATGTGGAAGTAACCTGACTTTAGTGAATCCCTTAATTGAAGCAGTTTAATAAACTTCATGTGTATTTCAAAATTTTCGTTTTCAGTTTCTTAGATTTGCAGACTCTGTCCCCAGTCAAAGAGGGTCTGCACCAACCATTTCATTTTCTAAGCCACAGTACCCTGTTTACAAGTGCCAAATTTGCTAAAAATGAAATTGACCGACGTCGTTAAGTCAGCATCAGGCTTGGGGCCCAGGTCCAGGACATAGACCTGTTGTTGCAAGTCCAAAAGGGGGCCACAAAGATGATCAGAGGGCTGGAGCACTTCTCCTATGAGGACAGGCTGAGGGATTTGGGGTTGCTCAGCCTGGAGAAGAGAAGGTTCCAGGGAGACCTTAGAGCAGCCTTCCAGTACCTACAGGGGGCCTACAGGAAAGCAGGGGAGGGACTCTGTCAGGGATTGTAAGGATAGGACATGGGGGAAATGGCTTTAAACTAAAAGAGGGGAGATTTAGATTGGATGTTAGTGGAAATTCTTTACTCAGAAGGTGGTGAGGCACTGGAACACACTCCCAAATAAGCTGTGGATGTCCCCTGGAGGTGGTGTGCAAGGCTAGGCTGGTGGGAGGTGTCCCTGCCCATGGCAGGGAGTTGGAATGGGGTGATCTTTAAGGTCCCTTCCAATCCAAACCATTCTATGGTTTTGTGATCATAGGTAGGTACTACTCCTGTCAAAGATGTGTATTACATGACTTTAATCATCCCTACAGCCAGCACTGGCCTTGTGCACAGGCACAAATTGCATTCCAAGATAACTATTCAGCACAATACTACAATTTACACAGTAGCTGTCAGAAAGCAGATATAAGGTACACAAAAGATCAAAAGCAAATATACCACTAAGTTTTCTCTAGCTATATGTAAGAAAAAGATTTATCTTACCCAAACAATATGGTGCACAGTATAGATATCACTGTCACCCACGTAAACCCTGATTGCTCGGATGGTGAAGCCGTACTTTTTTCCTGAACTGTGAATTACTATAGGCTGATGAGGACTTGAAGCAGCAATTGAAGAATCACGACTGGGAGAGGAGTCACGGGAGGATGAAGGATCAGATGATAGTGAATGAGGTGACATAGGACTTCCCAGAGGAGAAACACCAAATACATCTGGAAGAAAAAAGAGTGCCTATGAGAATACATTCCAAGAACACACAAACACATACACAAAACTGGGCATCTGCTTAATGACACATTTGTGACTAATTATTTCATTGTGTTTGCATAAAGACTCTCTCCTCACTGCGCATGAAGCTTAGTGAATTTGAAGCTTGACCAACAAACCCAATTTGAGAAATAAATTCCCCCACAGCGTAACCCTCATTTCTTAATGCTAAAGAAAGAACAGTCCTCATTCCTCTTCCATACAAATACACATGAAAAGAACATCACTTTGGGAGCAGATGCTATTGTGAGTACACCCTAAACCACCCGTCAGATCAAACAGCAGTTTTAAAGAAAGTGTTTGTATTCTGGATTCAGTTACATATCTAAAAACACTACTGTAATTAAACCACAGTATCTAGTTGGTACATGGACAGTAACTCACTTTGCTTGTACCAAATATCCATTCCTACATTCTGATAGCTAAGACCACAAGACCTTCTTACAACAACATCAATTATGGCTTCATTTTGTTTTATTGTTCTGAAAGCACACTGTGCTCACACTTGCGCAAATGTAAACACAATTGCTGCAGCATAAAAAAAAAAAATACTCTGGTGACTATAACAAGATGACAGCTCTTGAAAGGAATGCAGCCCAGAAACATTCCAGGTTCGGCTGCTGTGCCAAGCAATGTCATGTGAGGGCAGATAGACTTTGTCAACAAAGGCACTACTGAGTATACTGACTCCCTGAATCTGAGTCACCAAAGGCTCCTACAGATAGCTATCACTGGGTTAATGCTGAATTCCCACTACCAGCCAAACCCAGAGTTGGCTGTAACTGTCACCACCCTCTGGTTCTGAAACATTCCCAGATCCCCTCATCTATTTCTCTCTTTAGTGTTGGACACATCTTGTGACTTTCAGCCACATGATCAGTGACACTGGCCATCTTTTGTTGTAGTTTATTTTATTGATTAATGTGCATAAGGTGTTTTTTTTGGAGGTATTAAATAATATATGAGATTTTGCTTGATATAAACATGACAAGAACATTCCTATGTGTAGCCAAAGCTAAGTTCAGATTTCACAGAATGCTGAGATTAAGCTGAAAGAAACCTCCAGTTCAATAAACACAGTAATTCAGACTATACTATCTCTGAACATAGCAAATCTTGACAGCTGTGAAAAGAACCAATATAACACAAACTGATAAATGAGTGTTGCTTGTCTGTGTAGATTGCCTGCATGTGTACCATGCTCTTGTGATAGCTAATCTGAATAATTAGCATGCCCTATAGACCTTCTGCAAGCAGAAAAAAATAAAAATGGTACTAAGTGCTATAGGGATATACCAGAAAAACAGCTGTGACTTATGAGACAGAGAGATTATTTGAAAGAAAGTCTATACAAAGAACAAGCCCAGACTGCTTCTTGGCCACAATGCTTTCAGAACTGAAAATACCCTAAACAGGCTAAACACATGGTCACTATCTTTCCCATTGTAAAAATAAAGACATCTTCATCTCTCATATGCATTCTGAGAGCATGATCATTCACATTCAGACAGCATCACAGACATGCTAATCATTCTTTTCATAGGCAACGGGTTGTACACATTAAAGCGGAGGCAAAATATTCCTCTTTAATTGTGACTTTAAACCTTTCTCTTGACTTATCTTATTAAAAATTCTCATGGTTAGTTGGTGCTTATCACAGATATTACACAGGAAGCCTATGCTGTTTTTTAAATTGTATGGTGAAGGAGGGTAGAAAACATCATGAGGTGAATCAAATTCCTGCACTAATAGTGCTCAGACAGTCCTTTCACCTCTTAAAAATCTCTAAGATGCATGGACAATAGCACTGCATCTGCTCACCAAGGTATTACAGAGTGCATAAGGCACATGTGCTTTACAACTTGGAGGCAGGTGAAGGGTACAATGTCAGCTCTCTCCACCTCTGCCAGTCAGAACCAAAGCACTACAACCCTGCATAAAATTCTCCGCCAGGCTGTGGGTCTGTGGACTCAAAGCAACCATAGGTTACTGCCAAAGCCACCTTTGAACACATGAAGCAGAGTGGGGTGGCATTATCTCACCAGCAGATACTAAAATACTACACCTAAGGTCTAAAGGCAGCATATGGTAAGTGTATTAAGTTAATGCATAATCCCACTTTTGAAAAAAATCACTTAGCTTGGGAAATTTGGACTTTGATTCCGAACCACTACAATATGAAGTCTCAGTGCTTCATCTAGAAACACTTCATACTACTGCTACTACACTTCCACTTATGTATAGCAGTATTTCTAGCTTCACATGCTGATCACTCCATGCAAGCCAATGTAATAGAAAAAGCAGCTTATTGGCTATTTCCGCTTCAGGGACACTTTGTTCTGGTTTATTACTTTTCCTTATAGGAGATGGGAGAAAACTAGCCACGCCAAACATGCTGCTGTAACTGAAAAGCAGTTATTAATGGAGCCATACATAGCAAGCTGCTCAGAATTTAAGCTACAATCATACTGCAGGATGGACCAGGACTGAAGTCTGCACCCTGCTGCACACACGTGGTCAAAACCAAAGTAGCTACCCCTAAGCTACAGTCTGCTTGTCAGAGAAGGTCTCTCGGGTGTGATACGACCACTGTAACTGTCTGACTAGATGATACCATTATTATCATGAGAAAAGGAAAAACAAAATTTGACATGGAAATTATTCTAGATTCTCCAAAATCTTACATTTACATTATAAACCATAAAGTATGAACAAATCACAACATTTCAAATCAACAGATTTATCTTTACCTCCTGGAATCATGAGGGACAAAGCACTTGCAGAAAGGGACTTTGTTACTTTTCCAGAGATCTTCTTTTTCTCTGTACTTTCTAATCGCTGACGAGCCGCATGAGATGCAACTTCACTGGGTTGTTTTGAGGAGTTATCTGTGCTGTCCACACTCTCACTTCTTCCATTTATCTGATCTAAGTGTTCTGAAAAACTACCAACTGTACAAAGAAGAAGGAATAAACATATTGAGGAAAAATTGGGGGTCAGGGAGGAGAAACTGTACTGTTGTGAGATGGTAATTTTTGCTTCTCTCTGTCCATAGAACAACACTTCAGAAACCTGAGTAATTCTTTCATACGCATAAAGGTTAACAGAATGAACTGATGCAACAGTGACTACAATGTTGTATAGTCATTGACTAAAGCAAAATGTAGACAAAAGCAGAAGCAAGTTTGGTAGCTAATTATGCAATGCTCACCTTGAAGAATTTAATGATTAAGTCTATGATTAATACAATTATTTTTCATGTGAACTTCACCTAATGTAAATGAGAGGTTCCAATCCTACATAAGTTGCCAGCTTAACAACTTCAAAATCATTAAAAACACTAATTATAGTTATATTTTTAATTACTATCTATGGCTTTTATTCTTTGAGTGTTTTTCTATCACTTCTACAAGGAGGAAGATACCTAGCACCACAAAACTCAGCATACAACCACAATGCTACTATCATAGATAATGATTTTCCAAAATGCTCAATTAAGGACAACAGAATTTCAAGCAATTAAAAACAAACAAACAAACAA
This sequence comes from Oxyura jamaicensis, assembly GCF_011077185.1. NCBI lineage: Eukaryota > Metazoa > Chordata > Aves > Anseriformes > Anatidae > Oxyura > Oxyura jamaicensis. The sequence goes on along the minus strand of NC_048926.1, from coordinate 23,460,532 downwards.
AAAACACATGAAGACCCTATGCCAAGTGAATAGCCTGTGAAAGATTTCTTCAAAGATGCCACAGTAAAGTTGCGTGACCTTATGAAACAAGCAAGAAGAGTAGGTTTCTGACCTTTGAACAAAACAAATACCTAGTTTTTCTTCAAGATCACAGAATATCCTGTCACTAATGCACCACCACAGAAAAAAAAAAAAAAAAAAGAACTTAACTGTAATCAATAAGTTATGAAAGAGCAAGAAGCAATTTGAGTTAACATCTGTGACTGCTGTGCTAACTCCACCAGTGTAACATTGAGGAGGGGAGTGAGCCCAGCTTAGAAAGCACACTCAAGATTTTGGACAAAAGAAGATGGAAATGGTTACACAGCTGGATGGGCTTGTTTTCCCAGAAATGGGAGGTGGAAGGGAAGAAAATACAGACAAGGGAAATCATGGGTATTGGAACAGAAAGGATACATAATACAAGGGTTATCTTGAGATAACTCATTGAGGTACAAAAATGTAAATGTGGAGAGGAGGTAACTGGAACCTACATAGGGTCAAATGTGAGACTGATACAAGCCTAGATCTGTGTTAAGTATCAGTTTTTCCCACAGATACATGGAACTCTCCTCTGAAAGTACAAAACAAACAAGATAGTAGGGCCCTGGATCCTTCTGCAACCCATTCAAATGTTTATGTTGGGAAAGGGATGCATAAAGGAGGTATGTTAATAAAGGAATGGTTTATTATGCTTCTTCCTGGATTTCAAATGAGACAACAACAAACCAAGGGCAACCCTACAAACCAATTTCTACAAACCAAAGGCATCCCTTCCAATTCTGAAACAAATATACATCACTGAAAAGTCTTAATTAAAAACATGTAACAGTGCAGCATAGAGTGTTAGAAAATAACTATACAGATTAGCTGGAAAGACTCCAGGATGATCAATCAAAAAATCACCAACCTATGCATGGGAAGATATAAAAATAGTGTTTTAAGTGCTTAAGGGACCTATGACTCATTTTCTCCAAACCAGAGCCCTCTTGAGATATTTTCTTTTATGCGGTACTGAAATGCAGGATTTCTAAATCCATGAATATAAGCGCTAAACAAAGAAGACTCACAACTGTTTTTAATGTCATTAGTCAAGAGACCCACCCTGAATTACCTGATAGTGTGGAGCTGCTGATGGTACTTGCTGGAGTAGTTACTTCAGGTTCATCTTGCACTGTTTCCTCGCTCACTAATGGAGGCTTTTCCTGTTCTTCCCGGGGCCCCACTAGGCAGGTAGAATCATCATGTTCTCCTTCAGCTGATATGGCCAGCTTTGGCAATAAACCAGAACTATGTCGCTGCCTGCTACTCTCAGTGTCCGAGGAGGTGGATGTAGATATTTGTTGTCTGCAATAAAAATAAGCAAACTCTCATGCAGTCAACTAAGATGAGGTGGCTTGCTAGCTGACTAGTAGGATAGTAGTGGCTTGCAAGCTGACTTCCTTCTACTTACATTTCAGAATATTCTGAACTCCAGCTTAAAGATTCCACTGAAGGCAACGTTACGCTCTTTGTTTTGTCTCCTGCATCTTCCTTTTCTTCACCTTGTGTTTGAGTGACTCGGTCTATGCTACTAAAAACCTGTTACAGAAGAAAGAAACAAACAAACCACACACAAACATATAAAAAAGCCCTCATCACTGACATTTGATATAAAAAGATATTCAGGAAAGCACGTTTATTTCAAGTGGTACTCTGCATGTTCTAAATGCTTATACAGTATTTCACAGTGTAAACTTCAGAATTCTTGAGCCTGTTTATATTTTTATACTTTCTGTTCTTAAAATATTTAGCTTTCTTGGCTTTCTTGGCTCCATATACAGGGTCACGAATAGTATCTCTTCCCATTACAAATTCATCAGCCTTCTCTGTATTTCATTGTGTGAACCACAAGACTACAAACAAAATCCATCGCCTGGGGGTCTCCAGGTCACAGGATCAGTGCAAATGCTGAATTTACTCATAACCATAAAATCACAAAAGAAAAAAAAAAAACTACCCCCAGGAAACTGACTACCAATAAGACGTGGAAAGCAGACAAATGAATCTCGGAATTAAAGAATAAATTCTTAAGAATTTAAGACTCAGAAGTAAAGAATAAATTACTTGGCTAAAGGATTTAGAAAAAATAAATTTGTAACATTTCAGAAGTCCGTTTGCTTAGCTGACAAACAGCATATAGAAATTGTCAGTATATTCTACAGCTTGGTAGTTGCAGCTAGGGACACAGTGTTCCACAATAATGATTTGGTAAGTTAATGTCATTGTGTCAGAGCTTTCAAGAGGGTAGAAGTTCACAAAATCCCAGAATCAAATAATGGTTGGAAAGGATTTCTGGAGGCCACCTGGTCCAATAACCCTGCTCAAGCTAGGACACCTACAGCAGGTTGCCCAGGATCATGTCCAGGCAGCTTTTGAAAATCTCCAAGGAGGGAGATCTACAACCTCTCTGGGCCACCTATGCCAGTGCTCTGTCACATTCCCAGTAAAAAACATGCTTCCTTAGGTTCAGACTGAACTTCTTGTGTTTCAGTTGGCTCCCACTGCCTCTTGTTGCAGTTATCTGAGAGCCAAGTTATCTTGTCCAAGGTATCTTCAAAAAGACTGAATCATTTACTAATATCTGAATTTGAAACATGTCACCAAGTGAAAATAGTTTACATAGAAAATAACTATATCTACAACTCCCGTCTCTGCTCCTCCACGCTATCACAGATACAATACATATGTGGTACTGTAAAGCCACTACAAAATATACTAGTTAATTAAAGCATAAGCCATAACAAACAAGATACAAACAAACATACATTTTCAGAATACTTTTGAATAGTTCCTAAAACATGTTAAACAAACCATTCATTAATAGAAAGCTTTTGAAAGTCACTGCTGCCTACTATTAAAAGAATGCTCATTAGGCATTCTGCTTCTTAATCCATTATCTCCTGCCAATTTTTCATCTACACTGTTTCCTAAGTATGTCCATTTTGCATTCCTTGCCCAGCAATAATTAGCTCTCATCTCTTCCCCTCCGGACACTCAGCTTTGTCTTCAATTCACAGCATTCAAATCACTCACTCAAATCCACTTTTTTTTTTATTTTTTTTTGATCAAATCACATGCTGACCACTATTTTGCTTCTTCTTTAGAGTTTGTTGTCAGTTAAGCTCACCACTACTACAGGCTAGTACTGTAATCTTTGTTATGCCATCATCTGTAAAATACTACTGGAACAACATTCAAACTATGCATAAAGGAAACCCACGTGCATTTCCTACAGAAAATATCGAACTACTTATTTAATTTTCTACTCCTTAAGGATCCAAGAAATAATTTTCTTGTACAATATTTTCATGTTTTTGGTACTCATGGTACTTGATTCGTTCTCACTCAAATTTCAGTTAATGTTTCAAGAAACATTGCACATGTATATCCTGTACACCTCTTTCATTTCTAAACTTTAGAAAAGCAGCAAAACATTTATGCATAAAATATGTATTGGTATTGTAGCAATTTTTACTTACTTTAGAAAATCTGTGTGAACATGAGGAAAACTGTCTTATCTCCAAATTAAAATCTTCATCATTTGTATCATCTTCTTCCTCAGTTTCCATATGGTGGTATTTTTCAGAACGAGCTACGGACAAGTGTAATAAATTATTTGAATTGGCAAGTAGAAAAGGGTAATAAGCTTTATTATTAACTGAAAGCACAATTATATTATTGGTTCTCCTGAAATGTCATACCACCACTTAAACTGCACAGCTGCCAGAGTTCTGGCAAAGGAGATTTTCAAAGCATTAAGCAAATACACAATCAAAGACAGTGATTATTTCAACAAGGTGTTTACTAATTTTTTTTAATGCCATATAATACTTACTATCAAAATAACTCGTGTCATCTTCAGACTCCAACTGTGGAATAAATTCTGCTTTCTGCCTCAGCAGACTGTTCCAGTCTAGGCTCCTGAAGAACTGATGCTGCTTTACTTCATATGCACCACCTGGGGGAGCCAGAGAAAAACACTGAGCAAATGACAACAAATCCACTGACATTAACTCAACTAAATCCTTGGTCAAAAAATCCAAATTAGCATGGAAAGGCACAGCTATCACTGCAGGTACGATCTTCTACTACCCTTTCTCACTAGTATCACCTAAACCTGTCAGAGCACCTCCTTGGTGCCATTTTTCATCAGGGTTGGCATTGCTTTTTCTTATTCTTCCCCCTTTTAACATTTCTATTTTTCTGGCCAGACTAATTATGCATTGGCCACACATTAGTCTGAAATAAAAATGTAAACATGTGCATTACATGAGTTATAAAGTAATTACAAGTTATACAGTAATAAAGAATGATTCTTAATTGTTCCTCAGTGTAAACATCATTGCTGATTAGAAACTCCTTTTCTTTTAAGACAGTAATACACAATTCTATAGGAAGTAATGTATAATTCACCTCATTATAGATTACTGCCTACTTTTTATAATGTGTTAACTACATTGGTTTCAAATTAACAGTCAAGTATGAAAACGCAAAATACTGAAATAACAATAAACAATAACACATTAACACACTGAAAATAAGTGGGGAAATGGGTGGAGATGTTTTAATAAACCTAGATTTAATTCTGTAAAGTGAACATATATGCTACAGCACAAGAGTTACTCCAACTTGATATACAGCGTAAACTTCGGTAGGTCAATGTTAAGTCAGGACAGAGCCATGGAAAAAGCATGAATTCTCTAGCACTGACCTCTAAGTCTGTGCTAAGATTTCTAGATTGGGTTTTGATTTTCTGACTGCAGCAGGGAAAAAAAATCATAAAAGCCAAATCTTCCCAAAGGAAACCAAAATCATAACTAATCATAAGTAACTAGTCAAGAAGTGATAATTTTTCTGAACACAGTAATGGTATGTTAAAGCAAATGGTGTAATTCTTGATTAGATATCAGACACTTCAGACCCAAAGAGATTGTGTTGCCTTTTTTTTTTTTTTTTGTCATTTTCCTTCTTCAAAAGAGTACAGTATCTGTCTCTCTTCCTTTAATTTGACTCTGCCACTCAGGTCTCCTGAGCAAATACACAATTACCATTTTCATGGAGTGTTATGCAGCTAGGTAATACTTATTAAACAGATAGGGTTGTCATTTGAAATGCATGGTGGAGTCTGGGATAAACCATGTTATTTTCCAGTACCCCCGTGGGACCTGTAATGTTGCAGCCTCCATTTCTGTGAGTTGCTACTGACACTTAAAAAAAAAAAAAAAAAACTTTGTTGCAGTTTCTAAACACTCCTTTGTGCTTCAAAGAATGACTGCAGGACTCCCTTCTTCAGACTGCCAGCTCTTGAGAGACCACAAACTGTCAAAAAGAAAGCAGCCCCTAAACGAACTAAGCAGATGCTCCACGTAGCTGCCATAACCATTACAGTACTTAAGCCAGCCTCATTCTAGCCAATTCACTTTCTCATCCAGCTGCAGCAAAACAGAGGCAGAATTTCCAATTTATTTGTGATCCAACCTCTCACAGGTTGACAGTCTGCATTAACGCTACATTGAGCGGGTAAGGGCATCCTGGCAATGAAACAATGAAAATGCCAGAAAGGTATTTTGTGTTACATGTTTAAATGTATGTATGTAAAATATAAAAAACATATATATTTAAAATAAGGGAACAGAACTAGCCCTGGCTTTTCATTTTGCCTTTGACAGTGGTGCCTTCTGAAGTTGATGAAGCAAGTGGAGAAACTATCTTGGACATCATACCTCCCTCATTCTTACTTTGTTCAGCACTGGGCCAAGAGAGAAGAATAAACTTTACAGTATGCCATTTACTCCAGACCATCAACTACCGGGAAGGCCAAGGGCCGTTCATGTAGATTCCATGTACTCAGGGAGCAAGAGACATGTAGTTCAGTCATTTCTGTCACTACACCACTTTCAAAAAGAAGACCTGTAGTTTAAGACCATGTCAACAGTACTTGGGGTCTAGGCTATATTCATGTTGCCCCTGAATGGCTGTGGTAAGGACAGTTAAAAACTGATTCTCTAAGCTCCCCCCCCCCCCCCCCTTTTTTTTTAGCTTTAAAAATATGCACCACACCCTAACTGCTGGACTCAGCTTTGCCATTAATTTTCTAAGTAGTTATGTTGATTCAACCTTCCAATTGGTTTCCTTAGTGTCCCAGTGTATTTATATTCCTGGAGTACAATACTCACTACAAGTAAGACTGTAGTTTATACTCAGTCTCTTTTATGCAGAAGGTCTTTTTTTGCTCTGTTTACTTGCTTTGTCCAGTGGGATGGTAGTCAGTGACTAGGGGTCCCATACACTAACACTTTAAAAATAACATGTAATGTTCATTACTGCATCTCACCCACATTCCCATGTAAATCCTGCTGCATCAACAAACCCATAAACTCTCTTACATAGACAAACAGTGTGTTGCTTAGCCAGTACAGGCTCTCTATGCTGGATACAACATGGTATCCATGGTATACTTCACTTGGTATGGGATGAGTGTGGCACTGAATAATCACAGCAAGGTAAGCTGGCAGTTTGTATTCTCACTAATACCCAGTTGTTTCCTTAACATTGATGCTTCTGATTCCATTCTTTTTCATGCAATATAATAGTGCTGAATGAGAATGATAGGACCTTTCAGACAGTTATTTCTGATTAACGCCTGGAGGAACCGATTTGCCAGGTAAAGATAGTTCTGAAAAAGCGGGCATCAGTTGTATACATCTTCCCCTTCTCTATTTTTGTGTTTAGTTAGTTAATACTGCATTCATGAAGTAATCCCATCCTATGCCTAACTGGATGTTTGAGAGGTTTCTGTTTTACTAATTCAAGTAAGAGAAGAATAAATGAGAATGACTACATGTAAACACCACAAAAGGACAGTCATCATCTGCTTACGGTCTTATTACTGGTTTGAATCTGTAAATAAACCCCTGCTATAACAGCATGTCATGCTACTTGCCCCAACAAATGCTTCCCAGACCTCCCATCTCCACCTTTCCACCCCCTCATCCCCCCCCTCCCCCAAAAGAAGTGAACAAAAGCTCCAGTGGTGAATGTATTTTTCTAGGACACTAACAAAACTTTTAGTAGTTCTAACCTGTTCCCAGTCTTTCCAAGGGATTCTGCCTGAGCAGCAGGGTAATGAGATCCTGAGCATCTGGAGGTGGTGCTTCATCCTTTTCAGGCCAGTTGATTTCATCTAGCAAAAAAAGACAGTTGTTTCTAATTATTTAATTCCGATCCCAACATTCAGGAAAAGCTATCTAAAGTTACCATTGTAAGCTAACAGTAAAGTCAGAGTTAAGACAACTTTTCCAAATTGCTCTGTGACATAGCAATTACTTCTGATTTTAATATTCTCTATGCAGATTTAATAAACTTATTTTTATGCTCCCATTTTCATCAGAAGTATCCTTTAACCCAAAACAGTGTTTAACAACAAAATACAGCAATGCTTGGCTCGTGGAAAAGTATTGCAAAATTCCATCAGGCTTGTATGCTGTCCCTTTTCCCCGATGTCCCCCCATTCCCCTGCCAAATCATCATGGTTTAAATTTTAGTTCTGTTCAATGGAAACTGCTGATAAAATGGACACAGCTGACTTGACCCAGCAGTCACTGCTTACATCTGTAGTTCTCTAATGCTAGACATTCACTGAAGTTAGTGCTCCCATGACTAAGGGCTGAGGCATTGGCCTCTGCTCTGGAGAGATCCATGCCAATGTAGCTTTTTTCCAGGTCTCTCATACTTGAGAGGAAACAACTCACTCTTCTGATTCTTACATTATCAAGCCTTTTGCACTTCCTAGCAAGTTGCACATAAATCCTACAGCCACAATATTACACTGTGCAACATCCAGGTAGCGCTGAATAAAAATTCTGCCAAACCCTGATTTAAATTAAACAGTGGAAAATGGTGCCAGTTACAAGATCAACACAAACTTTATGACAGCTTACACAGCTATTTTCATCTGATTTTTAGCAGAAGCTGCATCTACAAGTGTAACATATTGCAGGTTTAGACAAAACCCTACAAAAGTTTCTTGGAAGGTACAAGGATTTCAGCATCAGAGACAATACTAGGACCTCAGAAAACAGAGAAGGCTGTTGAAGATTGTGTTGTAATTATATGACCTGGATTTTTTCCTTTAAAATGGTCTCCACTGAAGACATAATGATCAGAATTTACTCGGGAGTTTCACCTTTGCATTTTGGAATTTAAAGAAAGGTACTGAAATAAAAAGGCATGAAATGTAACCCATTCCTGGAGGCTTATTTTTAAACCCTACCATTTTAGATACTTAGTTTACAATGAAGCTTCCCACCATTTACTCATAAAACTTGAGGGGAGGAAAGGCAAACCATAATAAAGAAGAAAGAAGCTAAGGTGAGGGGGCTAAAACAAGTAGATTGTCAAGTTGAATGCAGACTTCACCAACAGAAACTGGAACCAAACTCTGTGCTACGGTTTGGGTTCTGTAACATGGCTTTTTCAGCTGAATACAACAGGACCATATATTTTAGCAAAGGAAACTTATCCAAGGAAACAGTTCTCTTGCAGATATTCATGGTAGGAATGATTTCAGGAAGACATTTAAAATCAAAAGGAAAAGCAAGACAATCAAACATTAAAACAAGAAAGTAAGCTGACCAACAATGTTGTAGAGTAAGTGGGAGTGGATCACGTTTGCAAAAATATACTTCCACAGATAATTTGACATGATGGCTTATAAAATGTAAAATTAGTGCAATGTGTGAAATAAAGTCTAAAGTCAAATTTGGTCATTAATTTTAAACTATTCCCCCACGTCCTCCCAGTCAGGGAGCATAACGATAAAAACACATGTGCATGTGTCTGGAAATGCAATAAAAACATGAGTTATTTCCACGTTTGTCTGCCTACAGCTTCCATTGCAGTCTAAATCTGATTCGGAAAATAAAGCATGAATAAAGCTGCACTGCAGCCACGAGGCATTGAGAACAAAGCCAGCATTTGCTGCTTGCATTAATTAATCAGTTGATTCTCCTTGCCACTCAGGCTCTGGTGTATCACATCAGAAAACTGCACAGTTACAAATCCATAAACAGCTAGGGTGTTTTATAAGGAGGCAACTCTGCTATACTACAGGCAGCTCTCAAATACATTTCATTAAAGTTTGCAAACATGTCTGGCTTTTAATGTCAGAGGCAGAGAAAAGTGAGATGATGACAGACTAATTCCTTTTGTACAAAGGGGATCTGATGAGTTCTCAGAGAATGAGGAACTAGAGGTTCAGTTAGTTTTGTCTCTATTCGGTTTGTTTGTTTATTTTGGTCTTAGTTAGTGGACCTTTTAGGCAGACTGTAAAACAGACTGGGAAATATTCAGTAACAGAAGTGCTATTCTGTTGAACTTTCAATGTAAACAGAGGCCTTCTACATCTATGCATTGGGGAAATTTATGGAAACAGCAGGTAGGATAGTAAATGATTCTGTTTAATTATCATTCCGTTTTGCCACAAGCCACAAAACAATACTTAGGGTCAGCTTGCAGGTTACGATCTAAAAGGTTATTGAATTTTAAATGAAAGAAGAACAGCTGTTACAGAAATAACATTACACCAGAACAATCACAAACGAAATCATTAACAATCTGTGAATTGAATTTGTTTCCTTCTCTCATTATTTATTATTTGAGAGACATTTGTTTTAGGGTTTTATCACATCTTTGTTAATTTCTTCATTGTGTCATGAGGCATTTTCCCATTTATGCAAATTTATCTTAACCATTTCTTTTCAGTAAAGAAATTATACCAGAGGACTGTAAATACTGTGCCATGGAGGCACTACTTTTCTACTAATTCTGCTTTTCTTTTTCAAACAGTGTAGCTTCGTCATTGTACTCTATATTACTGCACTTCTGTACTCAGTAACAATATATGGTAAATTCAACTTTTAATATATATTTATTCTTACTGCTTTGACAGCAAATCAAGTATTACAGTATTGAAATAATGGTGTCTTTTTTGAGCAAAACTGGCTTGAAACTTAGTGTGTCAATAAAGCTGTAAATATCTTCACTATTAACATAAATTGAAATTTTTGACAGCAAACTAAGAAATCTGGTTCTTTGTGATGATCCTCACCACTGATTACTTGTCCAAACAGCTCTTCTGGTGTATCTCCAAAGAAGGGCACACACCCAACAAGAAATTCATAAAGAATAATCCCCATAGCCCACCAGTCCACTGGTTTTCCATAACCCTGTCTCAGTATCACTTCAGGAGCTATGTATTCAGGTGTACCACAGACCTAAAACAAAAGAAAATAAGCATGATGGTAAATTCTAGGTAAATTCAGTCTAGTTATGTCAACTGTACATCTTGAAATGTAAAATAATGTGGAAAAATAGAAAAATGAAATTCAATATATTTTAGGCTGTTGAGCTTGCATAATGCATTTTTAAATGACCTATCTACACACATAAATAATCACATTTACATGTCTGTCATGCAAGGGACAGTTTGTTTTTCATACATGCGAGACTGTCACAACAAGTATTTTATTTAATTTAAACATATTCTTATCTTTAAAAGAAAGTTGTGACAGTTTTATCTTAAGTAACTTTTACAGTGAACAGATTGTGAGCAATGGTAATGAGGCATGCTTAAAGGGAAATGGGCCATATCAAGGATTTTAGCACCCTTGGTTGTACAATGCATCATGAGCTCCACAAGTACTCTGCTGAGACTTCTGAATTCCTTATAAAAACAGTTTTCCATTTTTCTCTCTCACAGGCTCACTTGCACACAATTAGGTTGTTCATCTTACTAACAGACAAATGTAGAAAGAAAAAAAGACTACTGTAATCTGCAGGGCATCAGAAGAAGTAACTGACACACCATCAGAACACCAATGCAGAAATAACAACAGCTTATGAGGTATTACAGTATGTTTTGCTGGCAAAACATCACTTAATTCAAACAGTCAATGTGAAAGTGAAAAAGGTTGTGTCTTACTTGTTTATCAAGGAATTCTCTGGCATCCTTCTCAATGTGACCCTCATACAGATTGGTAGTCAAACTCATTAGCCCCACCTTTGACAGACCGAAGTCTGTAAGCTTTATATGGCCCATGGATGTTACCAATAAACTGAAAATTAGAAGGATTTAAAGTTACTGTGATATAATGCAAAATTATATCCTTACTATTATTATTATACTCAGAGGAAAATGTTTCAATAGCACTGCAAAAATATAAAGACAGATGAAAAAGAAATTTAACCAAACACAAAACAGGTTAAGAATATGACAGTCAAAAACGTGTTACTCTTGTTACAAGATGTAAGTGAAGTTTCTATATGCAATTGCACATCATCTTAGAGAATCAACTAAGTGTTAAAAGTTAATGCTAGATTATTTGAACAAAAAGAAATAGTAATTCTGAAAGAACTGGAATAGAATTAATCCAGCTTTTGAGGTGAGGTGGGCATTTTCTGCCTGTAGCAAGCTGAGTCATTCATTTGAAAAGAACTCAGATATTAAGTTATCTGGTAACACTACACTGGACTGAGGTGTCATGCCGTGAAGGTATTTTCAGCCAGCAGATGTGACCGATTCTTTTTTTTTTTTTTTTTTTTTTTAAGTGAAATGGGGAGAAGATTAATGGAGATACAACAGTCATATTTTTCACTACAAATACATAGTGGAAAGCCTCTGTATTTTTAAATACTGGGGAAAAAAAAAAGCAACAGGAAAGACTTCCATAGTGGTCAATCTTATTTTTGTAAATGAAAATAGCAAAAACCTGCATGTTGTTGATACTTGTATTATATATACTTGTATTATATTATATACTTGATACTTTGTATTAACCTGTTTTTAAGCATACTTAGATCTTTTCTTTAACATCCAATATTCAAAAAAAATTACAGCCCTCCATTCAGCCAAAAACACAAGTACATTTTTGTTCATCTATTCAAGTAGCCCCTTCCATCTTAAAGGACTTTAAAGAACACTTTTGGAAACATACATTCCCTGTAATTGCAGATAATGAAAATTCACATATTGGGCAGAAATTGTAAATCCATGTAACATTTATGATATTAAAAAACAAAACATTTCAGGTACAGCAAAATTACACTTTTCTTATTTTATCTATCCATTTTCAAGGTACTCTTTTGGTTATATTCTATATACATACTTGTCTGGCTTCAAATCCCTGTGTACAATTCCGTAATTATGAAGGTATTCCAAAGCCAGAACAGTCTCTGCAAAGTACATCCTTGCCATGTCTACAGGTAAGGGACCCATATTCTTCATCAAAGTAGCACAGTCTCCACCTGTGGAAACGGGACAAATGTTCCAGATGATGCCATAAATTCTGAGGTATACAAGCATAATCCATATATATGCTGCAGAAGCAGACACAAATTGCAGTCATATATGTTGATTTTCCAGTCAGATGACCCAATTTAACATGCAAGCATACTAACTACTGAACTGAAAAAAACAGCACGAAGCTGGGATAGAGTGGTACGAGAGTTCAGCTGGAAACCGATAAAACACATGCTTCTACTTAAAGCAATAGCAACAACATCAACAGCCAGTTCACACAACCACAGCCTCAGCTGCAAGTAATTCATCTTTCGCAGTCTTTGTCCACTGTCTTCCTCCAACATCAGCACCTTTCCAAATTTCTTCTTCTTCTTTTGCAAAAAAAATATTGCAAATACCGCAAGACATGCTAATGAAAATTTTAACTCCAGAAAAGTTCATTTTGACATGAACTTTGAGTGGTAAGATACTTACAATTACAGTCTATGAAAAACTTTATTCGAAGATCAGTTATCCCCCATTATAGCAGGAGAAAAAGTGTTTTAAAAGACCTCACTAAGGGATAATGAATGGAAAAAAAAAGCCACCTTATTCTTAAATTTAGATCCTAAATCGTAGTGCCAGCATACAGAGGACACACAGGGTATCTCCAGTGTACTGCAGGGATTACATATCTTTTCTGGTGTGACAAAAACCTGCTCTTCCCCTGTAAACCAGGGCAGACACTTTACCTTCTACATATTCCATGACCATACATAAGTGACGTCTTGTTTCAAAGGAGCAATACATGCTGACAACAAAAGGATTTTCTGCAAATGTCAGGATATCGCGCTCAACAAAAGCCTGTTGGATCTGGTTTCGAAGGATGAGATTTTGTTTATTAATTTTCTTCATGGCAAATCTTTGTCTGGTTTCTTTATGTCTCACAAAATAAACCGCACTGAAGAAGTCCAAAAGGGGGAGAAAAAGAAAAAACACTAACTGTATTAAAAATGTATTAAAAAATATATATATTTAACAAATAAATACATGCAATATATTACATATATCCAAAACATTGTAAAAAGACTTGTTTTTAATCTAATTGAGTTGACAAACCATTCAACATTACAGAATAGCTAAAGACCTCATTTTGTTTCATCATTAGGATCAGGTTCAGTCAACACAAATTAGTACACAAATAGAAAACAAACAAACCAAATAGCCCACCCCAACAGAAGCAAGCGCTCTCAGCTCAGAGTTTGGGAGTTTCCATCAGCAAAGGATTACATATGGAAATCAGTCATGGCACAGTGATAAGAATCATTCTGACAAATGCTTATTCTGTAAGCGTGCAGTCAGACAATTATGACTCAGACTCTGTACAGGGGATTTTAAAACATGTCACAGGTTTCTCATGAAGGTTACTCAGAATTTGCTCGATGAGGTGGATCCCTCATTGCCAGGTGCAAAATGCATCATCTTCTGTACTTGTTCAGAACCTGACATCAGCACTGATCCATATCAGGGGTAGGTCACCAGTAGGTAATCCAAAATAAAGATCACGTTAACAACATGGTAATATGGGATTCAGATGCATCTTGCCCTGCAGAATTTTGCTGTGTTACTGGGTATAAAGTTTCCTATAAACTTGGTTAGATAAGGTCAAGCTGCTGGGGAAAGCAAAGTTAAAGAAAACCTCACATGGACAAACATCCTTCCTTTCAAGGCTCGGGAAAAAGAATCAACCTGCCACAAAACACTGACATAGGACATGACTGTTGCATTTCTCAAAATCCCTTGAGGCAAACCCTGAAAACATATACCTTGCTTGAAATCCACTTTGCAGCATTTAATGCTTATAGCATCTCCAGTATATAATTACCACAGTAGTGAGTGATTATGGGAAGAAAGGACAAAAAGAATAAAACAGAGGGAAAAAAACAGGACTCAGTTATGTAGTTTTTAAATTCAATTTGTTGTCCCCATGAGGTCCAATTATCAGCGTACAAGCATTTAAGTACAAAAAGCAATTTTTGCCTTACTATTTTTATGAAAACATCTTCACACTACTACAAACGTTACACTGGAAAAATAAACACTTTCTACTTTCCTTTGTGGAATATTTTTTCTAGACAAGAAAGTTTCTCTTATTCATTCTAAAAATTTTCAGGAGTCCCTTGCTGATTGTTGTCTGAACATAGGGCAGGTAAAAGACATTACCCCATCATGAAACTCGGGGGAAAACACCTTGGGCAAAACCAATGACAAACCCCACCCTTAGTGCCTCCTACTAAGTCTTGCTCCTTGCCCCTCCCAAGCTCAAAGAAAGACCAAGTTATACAACTCCAGTACTCCTCCCTACTGGCTTCACGACTTTTGTCCTGCAGCTCTTCCTACCACTCCCATTACACTCATTTCTTTCTCCACCTCTTCTGTACAACACATCCTTTGCTTTTCTTTCCTTTATGTTCTGTTTTTCCTCTCTCTTTTGTTGCTACCTGCTGTTCATCTGTCTTAAATTTCTTAACCTACTGTAATCTCATCTTTTCCCTTTTTCAGTTCCTTTGTGCATTTTTGGCTTGTAGAAAAGTGGGTCTTTCACATGCCTGAAGCCTCAGTGCTTAAAAAAAAATGAAACACCTCTTTTCCTATGGTAGCATCTGTAGAGTTGTTGCTACTGTACTTAAAGATGAAGAATTGGAAAGTCTGAACTATTCAATCCAGTAAAATATCTGAGACATTCTGGCTACCTTTTCAGCAGTTCTCTAAATTACTTCCTCTATCCTTGTAGTTGCAGGCAGATAATTGTACAAATTTGCACTAGAAAATTCAGTTATCCACAACTCCTTAGAAAAAAATTAGTTTCATTCATGGTATACCAGATTCACAAGACAAATGCGACAGTTCTCTTGTGCTTAGACAGGCATACTCTGTTTATATGATACAAAGTGATTTTAAAAGATCTTCAATATACAAAAATGCATATAATTACTTATGCACATCTGATGATGTCTCTCACAGTAACCTGAGCAAGCATCATTATAAAGAAAACTATGCCCTGAGCAGAAGCAAAGTATTCCTATTGAAAACCAACTCTCTCCCTTCAGGATGCTCCCAGTTCACAGGAGCTATGCATTTCCCTAGCCATTATCCCTATACCAGTACTCAGCAAGGCATGGTCTGTTAAAAGTTCATCCTGTACACTGAGACACGTGGTTCTCAGCTCCCACTCTTTGAAAGGCAGTATTTGAATTTGCTGAAATGTCACTAAAATGATAAATAGAAAATGCAACTCTCACCCTCCCCACAGCTAAAAGAAAAAAAAAAAAAGAAAAAAAAAAAAGGTTGTGCATTTGAAATAAAACAACACAACAACCTTCCTGAGACCTCAACTTAATCTAAAAAATTGAAAGCTTGGAGTAAAGCACATAGCTACCAAGACACAGAAGACATTGAACTTCCAAGTACAAAAATGAGATCAACCACAGTGAGTTCTAGTACACAATGACTGTTTTATTTTGAATCCTTATTTGCCATCTTTGAAGTATGCTTCTACTATTGAATAGTAAGTCACGAAGAAGATTGGGATGGCCTTTCTTTTTCCTTTTGTGTTCCCTGAAGCTGTTCCTTGCTACACTCTCCTAATTCCTGCACTGAACTCACTCTCTTTTCCCCACAGGCTCACTATCCTCTGTTGCTCTCTATTCTTTACTTTCCAGGATGCTGTTCCTGGGGCATTAGAAAGAAGTTTATCTTTGCTTTATATGTGCTTTTATAAGAACATTCTCACTCCCATTTTCCTGGCATTGATCACTAAATGCTCAGTTCATAATTTTTGGTATGTTATAAAGAGAACTGTAAATTTGAGGATTCCTTTAATACAGGAGAAATGCATTAAGAACACCCAGAACACCTGATTGCCCTCTCCATCCACTGAAGAAATTTATAAATTCTGGGATTGACCAAACACTGCCTCCTTCCACTTCCAACATAAGTCTTTCACTCAGCTTGAACAACCATTTCCACAACAGCTTTGATAGGCACAAATATAAAACACTATGCACATGTGTTGAGATGACAAGAAAAATGAAAACAATGTTTAAATTCATTCTTGAATTGCTTCAACTTAACTAATATGCAACCCACACTTCAAATCCTACAACAAAAATTCCTGTTTTCTCCTTAAATTACTTACAGGCTTCAGGTCTAGTTTACTAGGCCTAGCTCTTCCATAACTTCAACTTTTAGATATATTTTACAATCTTATCTACATTCAGTGCCTGAGGTTAATGTTGCCGTGTGACTTGCTTTGACCTGATTCTCTAATTTGCCAAAGGACCTAGATCTCCTTGTGGAAACAAAGGTACCGTACTTTCTATATTCACTGTTTAAAAGTTACAGCTGCTAACCAAGCACTATGCTTCACTTTCACAAGCAACTTCCTGAGAAGAGACTGCTAAATTCTGTACTACCCTGGAATTATGTCTGAATTGTCTCCAGTGCAGGCCAGCCATTTGTGAGGCCCGCACTACAGTAAAGTTTACAGATAGTTATTTAAGACCAGGGCTCACAAGCAACACTGTACCACCTCCTAGCTAGAAAATGTGCATCACCACATCAGATTTATTTGTGGGCAAGGAAGTAATGCTGCCTAAAGCACTGCAGCATTCCTAAGATAAGCATCCAGTGTGGTGTAGGTGAAATGCACAACCTATTCTCAAAATTTTGGATATGTCCTATTCTGCATAGTAGTGTACAAAAATCTGGCCATCTGATAAAGAGAACAGCGTAGCTGTGATTATTGGTACTAATCCTTTTTGTATCAACATGTCACATAAATTTTGGCCAGACAAACCACCTGTCCATGTCTAACTGAAACAACTTCTTTTACCTTTAAGTCAGCCAGTAAACACTGATGCACAGTGATGTCAGATTTTCTGTAAATAAGCTCAGTAAGAACTATTCCGTATTTGGAAAAGAAAAGCTTGAGAAATCGAGTTCTTCACCAGTTTGTAGCACACTGCACATTCAGGAACAACACGATTTGAAACTGTCAATACTGTAACAACCTTTCTCTACCATCAGAGAAGATTGTATTAACTATCAGTATTAGATCCTCACATATGTATTAGCTACAAAAGAAAAAGAGTACACTTGGCCTGTGCTGTACTGGGAAGGGAGGCTCATGCTAGAACAATGAAGTCCATGAGTTCAAAGTTCACTATTTTGTGTAAGCCCACAATGAATGATGAATATAAGATACCTAGCACAGAAACTGCTGGCCTTGTTTTTAAGCTGCTCTTTAAAGCTATGGGCATCTAGGAGCCCAAACTTCTTACTCTGTGTAGACCAGTCACCCACAGAGGTAAAAGAAAGGGAAAAAAAAAAAAAAAAAAAAAAAGAAAAAAGGAATACAGTTTATTTGATCTGCAGTCCTCTCTAAGGTGGTGCTATTTAGTACCATTCTCAACTCAACTAAACACAAGCAAATAGAAGAGACAATAATGAGTATTCACAGGTTAGGGGCAGCGGCTGCTCAAGCCAACGTTGCTGATAAGTTGTGAAACTTACCTACTGACACAATTAGCCAGTATGCCGTGTGGCATTTATTACACACATCTCTTTCTGTAGAAGTGAAAACACTCCTGCCAGATGCAGTATCATGTATTTGCTTTAAGGAGACACAGTCAAACAGTAAAGACCAACTGAACTGACATCATTCCCTTCCCTGAAATCAAACAGTATTTTGTTGAGCTAGCTCAGGAGAGCAGACTGATGCCATCTTAAAGAGGTGGACTACCTGCTGCCTCTCAGAAGCTGAAAAAAGGGAAAAAAATGTTGCTTTGAGTGCAGTAAAGTTTAATATTTGGGAAGTATGAAAAGGAAAATTTTGGCTGGCTGAAAACAAGTGAGATAGACAGCTTGTGAAACCATTAGTGACTTGGCCAGTGTCCTACATGTTTACTGATTCACAGCTTGTTTAACTTCTTGTATATTCCCAGCCTGATACACCTCATCTACTATACAGTCATTTAATTGCACTACAAATGAGTTTACCCAAACAATTAAAAGCAGAGAAATCCTCAGATATTTACTCAAACCTTCACAAAACCAATAGCTTATATTTAAACTCATCAAGTTTAACATATCTGACAAATCTCTGCTACAGCTTGCCAAGACCAACAATTACCCTGTCAAGCAAAGCTTTCCATTTCACTAATGACAGCAAAAACACCACAATAAAGTCAAAGACACCAGAACGTATATATATTTTTTGAATTGCTTCAGAAGGAAAACCTCCATTATATTCTCAAAATAAATAAAATATTATAAAAGCATACTAAATTTAATACATCAGAGCACAAAACATGCTTAGTGATTGAGAATAAATCAATGAAGCTCATGCAGAATTCACACATTTACGTTGTTTCAAAAAGTTAATGACCTAGAAAAGCATGGAAGTAGAAAAAAAACCCTTGTAGCATAGTAACAGTAACTTTTATTTCAGCTGCTTATACTTGTAATAAAGTGCAATAAACGGCTATGGGTCAGTTCATTGCATTGTATTCACAGATGAACAGATACTGTTGTTTAATTACACTTCATTTTGTAGATGGCTTAAAAACATACAAGTAACAGTGATGTGCTCCCCTCTAAATTTGCTGTAAGTTTTGAAAAAAACAATCCCCAATTCTCAAGAAAAAGAGCACGTGATACTCATCATAAGCCTGTTAATACTGTCCCTTTCATCTGACTTAACACAGCAGAGAAATTCAAGCAAACAGAAATTCTTAAAAAAAAAAGTGATATCCTAGAGAATTTGAGTTCAAGCCTCCAAAACTTTGCATAACTTGAGCAATGTTAAAGACAAGTTGCTAACATCACTTTTGAAAGGGATGAGTAAATATTTTAAAAAGTCTATTTCCACACAGCTCACTGAATTTATTCCCTTTCCTCTGAATTAGTTAGTATTTGGCTGTATCTTTGTTTTCTTTTTTGTTGGTTTTTCTTGTAAGAAATAACCATTTAAACCAAAAATCCCCACGAACATAATGCACTTTGTTGTTGTTAGCTTAAGCATGGAAACAATAGCAATCCACTAAAGCTGATTATTACCAGCAGCATACCTCAGTTTCAGCAGTCAATAAAGGCTATAATGATTCATACAGAATCCAGATACACTCCAAGCTTTTCAACCTCAATCACCTCTCCCTTTCCTCACAAATTTATGGGGGCCTCAACAAATTTTTACAACATCTATGAATATTTTACCTGTTATGTGTATTAGAAAGGTGTTTTACCCAGTAAGTATTTAGTTTCCCTGCCACAAGCACAAGACAAAAATATCCTACATGCCTACATCATATGTGCCATAGAAAGCCTGGGCTTTTCATCCTTACTTGTCTCTCATTTCAGACAGATAGCTCCCTCCAGTCTGTATTTCTTAATGGTTCATCAGACCTTCTTCTGCCTTTAAAATGTATGGAACAAGAGCCCCAGGACTACTGCACCTCTGACTTCTGGTGGCCAGCCTCACACTGCTGGTTGCAGCATGCCTGTCTGCCACCACTCCTTCTTTTCTCCATTGCACACCAACCTAAAACTATAAGGAGCTGGGCAGGTCCAGTGACTCAGACGCCCTTTTCTCTGACATGGACCTACCTCACATGGTTCTTCTCTTCCTCCAGTAAGACAAAGAGGAAATTGGGTAGGAGATGAAAGAGGGAGGGAGGGAAATAAGCATGTGCCAAGGGAAGGAAGATGGGATGCAGCCAGGGAGGGGAGCAGCAGCTACTGCAAAGTGCCAGAAGAAAGCCTTTTGAAGTCTTAGGGTAATTTGGAGAAACTAGCATACAGTAATGAGTTTGCCTAGGGAGAAATTCTGAGAAAATGAACTCTTAAGAGGTTGAACATTGAAAAGCTGTATTTGGATATTTACATAACTTTAATGCAAATTATGCTATCTCCTTCAGGCTTTTTGCTGAACTATGTAAGCAGGTCTGGACACAAGTAATACCCTCCACATATGTGGTCATGACGAGAAGCAATAAACACCGCCCGTCCCATCAGAGTTTGGGGTTGCCTTTAACTAAATATGACCAGGTATTACTGTATCCATAATCCTGAGACCATTAAAAAAGCATACATAATTCCAGTGGGTATATCACGGGTGCTTTCTCTTCTATGTAGAGGGTCTTCTTAAAGAGTCCTATCAGATAGCTGCTGTTTCCCACCTCAAGTAGAGGCAGCACAGAGTAGAGACAGTCTAACGTGATCTGCACTGAGAACAGCACAGCCCTTTCCTTCACTGCTCTTCACTGACATGGCCTCGTTTGGTGATGGGCTCCTGAACTCCAGACAGAAAACTGTATTTTGAACGAATACAACTCTCAGGTTAGATCAACAACAGTTCCTATTCTGACACATTTTAGTGCTGAGAAGGAGCCAAATAAAGGTCTTAAAGGCAGCACTTGATCACAAATAAGACTAAAGATAGGAGGTCTGTCTACTGGCTGGCATAATCCCTGCAGTGTTAATTCCACAAAATAGTTCATGTTCACTTAAGGATTGTGCTAATGCAAGTCTCACTTGGTCTTCCAGGATTATCTACAAACAACTCACATACCACTGAGAAGTAAATTGTGTACTTTCCAAGTACTCAGAAAATTCAACCAAGAAATAGTAATTCCTTGAAAGTTGTCTTGGTAAAATCTGAGGATAGGTAAAAGTCCATAGAGAAGGAATAAAGCAGTTTAGCACTACTTATGGAAATTTGTTTCTACTTTACTGGTATTTTTAGGTCAAATAAGCACTTTTTAACAACCTATCTCCCTTAAAGATGCAGTTTCATTCTGTTTCAGATCTGCATAAACATCAGGTGTTTCCAGTGTTAAAAAGGTGGCTTTAAGTCTATCTTTTAATTTATTCAGATTTAATCTTTGGCATAATATGAAACCTATTTCTTAAAAATCTTTGTGATATAATATTTAGTATATTAATGTACTACAGTATACATCAATTCATCATTGCTTAGGAGGCTACCAAGAAGTTTTTCTTACGAACTTCAAGTATTAGCAGCTAAGGAGGAAAGCAGAACTAAGAAAACAGTAGTGCAAACAAACTCCCTCCCATAACTATCCCTGCAGAAATAATGGGAAGTTAGGCAAAAATGAAATGCAAAAGAGTTGTTATGCTCAAAGGTTACTCACCCATAAGCTCCATTACTAATCAGTTTAATTGTTTCAAAATCACTTTCCCGAGGTTTCCTCCGGAGCTGCAGTGAGGTATTAGAGGTCTTCAAAGTAAAAGAGAACACAGTTAGCATAGTATTTTATTTTACTTCACTGCCAAACCCCCTCCCCCCCCCCCCCCCCAAAAAAAAAAAAATAGGGAAAAATAAAAAACAAGCCAAAGCATCAACTATCATGAGTCAGACAGTTCATCTGGATGTGACAGAAAGTTCTGGCCAGTCAACCACACAGCTGCTAAAATGAGGGACCTACGGAGTTCTTGAGGCAAATCTGCCTTTTAACAGAAAAGGTAGCTGTTGTATTGGAGCTGTCTGTCCCCTCACCTACATATCATGGTTACAGCAGATATGCATGATGGCTTCTGATAAAGGAGTTATGAGCAATTCTTATCTGGAGTTATACACTTCTGTGAACCCCACTCTGCACTCTCTGGCCACTGCCCTCCCATTTGAGTAAGTCTGATTCTGTACCGGTAAAGCCTGGTAATAACAGAAGTAGATGAGCTCTTCTTAATGCAAATATTTTGTACATTTCTAATTAATGTTAGGACTGTGATATAATTTAGTATAGACTGTGGAAAGAGGTACAAAGAAAAATATGGAGGATAAAAATGCAATACTTCTACCATGACAGGGGTCACTTTCACCTACTTATATGCCAGAACATTTTCAAAATGGAGTTGTCTTGAATACTGTAAAACCTTCTTTCTACCTGAAATTTTAACGAATCTTGAAGATATAAGTGTAAATTAGAAATGCAGGGTGTGAGGTGCGTGTGTATGTGCAGACTCCCCAGTTCCTTATACCAAACCCACAAGATCTTTATCAAGATGCTTCCCAAATCTCCAAAGAGTTCTGTGATCCCTATCTAGGTAGCTCAGTAACAGTTAAAGTAGATCTGGTTAGAACATTTTCAATGAAATGGTTGCTAAAGAAACAGTTCAGTACAAGATTAGTGCATATGTTAATAGAATGAATTACGCAAGAGCAGAAAGAATTTATATTATATTACATTATTTAGGCTATGTACCTGCCAGTACAGGATTCTCCCTAATTATATATTTATGATATTGAATGATTCTGTACTTTACTTTTAAGATATGCTTCCTGACACTTTTCATGTGTCATTCTATCTTACATTTATTCCACAACCTCATTTGAGAAAATGTTTCTAGATATTCACCCCACATTCTACTTTCCTGATATCATTCCATCATACCTCCTCCCCAGTTATATATTCCTTCATTACACTGCACTATCTTTTATTTCTTCAACTTCGGAATTTGCATTTGCACAGCACACATACTTTCAGAATTACAGTTTCAGTAGCTTTTGTTAAGCCAGTCTGTACGTTTATATTCACCTTGTAATTCAGAATTTCCCTTCAGCATTTTATTTTATTTTTTCCTCCAATTTGTCAATATCCTTCCTCTAAACAGTGCTCAGGTCTAATACAGTATTTTAAATGCAGAAGAATGACAGCAGCAGAGTGAGAAACGCCCTTCACATTACAACTATGGAAGCCTCTACAGATGGTATTTGGCCAGAAAATCAGAAATCTCAAGATAATAGGACGTTTAGGACAGGATGATGTCCTTCCCATAGCATATCAAAACTAGCTTAAAAGATACCCCATGGCTCTGTTTTAAATTCTACTAATTTAAAAATGCCAGTAACGTATTACTGAACTACCTATGTGACCTTCCATTCTCCCCCCTACCCCCCAAATTGCATTGGCTTTTTCTATCCATTTGCACTGCAGATCAACTGTTAATTGCTAGAACTGCATTTAGTCTGTTGGCTGACATCCAAAGTACAAATAACATTTTTTAAAAATAATTTAAATTGACAGAATTTAAACCCACTGCAATAGCCAGCCCAATCACTTCTACCAACTATTTTTTTTTTTTTTTGAACAAGCATCTGACAAAATACTATTGTAAGATATCCATTATTGTAGTGAAATATTTTCAAACACCGATTCAAAAGAATACTGCAGCATCTTCCAGACTGCAAACTAACTTCCTGAAACAGGTTATTTTGCTAACATGCTCATTTCCTCCTCATGGCTTGACTGTACCTGTTCAGACTCTTAATTTAATCATTAGTTGCCTCTGCAAACAGACTGTCTTAAAACTGCTTTAAAACACTTTATTTCTAAGGAAAGGGTATAAAAATCCTTCCAAAAAGAAAATAATTACAATAAACAGAAATGAAAGAAGCAGTGGTGGAAACTGTAGTAAAATAGCCTTCACGTGGTGATTACTGCAGCTTCATGGAAGCCAGATAATGCAACATCTAGGAATATAAGTAGAATATTTTGTTCTAGTATTTTTCATGATCCCTCTGTTTGCTGAGCACCATGGTGCTCACCTCTGCAATGGTCTAAGGATTAGCATCTGCATTCAATCAATTACACATACTAGGACAAAAATACAAGACAGTGAGGGGTAACAACACGTTTCTTTTTCCTTGCTCCAATTCAACAAAAGTAGCATTGTAACAAGAAAACTTACACTTATTGATTCATCCATTTCCAGAGTTTCTGCTGTCCCACTGTCACAGTTAGCTAGCTGAGCTATTTCTAGAAGCAAAGATTAGAATACAGTAAGTAAAATGAAGTATAAGAACTGAAATCTGAGAAATCACATTTTTCTGGAATCATCAGTAAACATGCTGTCTTATCTGTAGTTCTTGCCAAATAACTCTTAGGATGTCTCTAAGCATTTAGGGGATAAATACCACATGGAAAAGGAATACTTGCTATTCAATGTCTATATAATCTTCAAACAGGTAAGTACCAATAAAAAGCAATAGTATTGTGACTGCTGAAATGTTGGAATTCTGTGGTCTATGTGCGATTTGAGCATTAAGGGAAAGACAGCAATAATGTGCTAAAACTCATGAGAATTGTAGTGTACTAGGTACGCATTAATAGTGTGCCCTATCCTTAATGTGCTGCTGAAAGTTTCCCAGTTGGAGCAAAAAGCTTCTAGTTCAGACAGATACAGATTCCAAATGGTCTGCATCGTATACACAGAAATACTGATTGATACGCCTAACAGAAACAGTTAAAAGCCTTTTTCTTCCTATAAGTTTATAATCTATGGAGTCACTTACATAGACTAGTTCTCTGGGAAATGCTTACATTTTTCAGCTTTACCAAGTTTACCGAATTGTTCCTGCCAGTATTAGCCTATGGTGCAGATTTCCTAAATCTATTCTGTACTCCAGTGGCACAAGATCTAAGAATTCCTCCAGGTAATAAAAGCTAAACAGGACAGCTAGTAGCTAGAAGACCCTGGGAAGTTTAGTATTACTTTAATCACATACATAGTTAATTATATACTCTTCAGAGCAAAAGATGCCCATTCTATCAGAGTTATACGACAGAGAAAACAACCTGAAACTTGAGAGATACAATTTCATTGTCAGTACCGTTAACTTATGGATATGAAGAATAACTGAATATTCACGTAGAATATCTAAACTGGATTTTTCTACATAATAAGTGACTATTAGAAGTGAAATTCTAGGTAACAATCTGAACAACACTTAGTTTAATCATTAACTGCAAATTAACCATGCAGATAATTTTCTTTTGGAGAAGATTTAACGAGTACCTTTCACACATAATCACTGTAAAAAACACTATTTTTTAAGGTGTAAGAATAAAAAGTACTTGAAATACAACAACAACAAAAACAACAAAAAACCACACACACAAAAACAACAACAACAAAAAACACAGATCTTTAGAGTCTATCAGAAGCTAGAAAGATACAAAAAAACTCTAAATATGTCAATGAACAATAAAAAAATCTCCAATGATAATAAACATGTTAAAAATAGAGCCTAAGCTAAAACAATACAGGCCAAATTCCAAGTTAGAGAGGATTTTCCTGTCAAAACTCAGTTTCATGAACATGAGGGTTTTATAATAGAAGTTTTGATGAAACCGATATACTATGGGTGAGAACAAAGCACGCTAGAAAAATATACTTTGACAGCCTTCTCAACTGAAATTATTTTCAGAAATAGCAAATTAAAACGAGCCATTTTTAAACAGAACTTTTGCAAAATATCCATTATCTGAGAAATACATATTATTTGCAAAAAGTAGGTAGTAATGGAATGGAACCAAGAGTCAGCTCTCAAAACGCAGAGCCATGGAACCATTTTGCAATGCCTGAAGAGATTTTTAGAACTCATCTAAATACCATTAAACATCTGCCCTTTTTCTTTCATTGATTTAAACCATTTCTGAAGACTCATGATTCAAAAAGGTAAAGATGGTAATTTAAAAACCAGGGGGAAAAATTTCTCCCTGGGGAACTCTTCAGAAATGCAGCCACCAGTCTCTGATAAGTGATGAATCTGTTGTGGTATTGCTTTCACTACAGTATAAATTTATCTGGCATTATCTCCAAGTAATGTATGCTTCATTTCACTCAAAGAAAGAATACTACAGCAATGGCAGCAAACAAAGGAGGGAAGTAGAGAAGGGGCTGAAGCATTAGGCTGTTTTTCTCTGCAGAGGAGTGAAATCCCTTCCACGAACATTTACAAACACTGCAGGCATAATTGAACAGCTTATTTGGAAATACAATTCTGTGTGTCAGGATAAGCGGAGTTACTGATACAGATATCTATCTATCTATTACTGATATATATATATATATATATATATATATAAGTAATTACTGATAATATATATATAGTAATATATATAGATAGATATATAGATATATATAGATAGATAGATATATAGATATAGATATATATATAGATATATCAGTAACTCCGTTTATCAGAGTCAAAAAACCTTCAAGTATATATAAAGCTCTCTCTGGCAAATGATCTTTCTGCAATATTTTTATATTAATGAATACAGTGCTTCCAAATAATTATCTCTGTACATGATTAACTCAAGGGCATAAACTCATAGTGCCATTATTTTTATTTTTGCTATGGGATGTCCTTTTATACAGAGGTACTAATTTAAAACCAAACTTAGATCATTTAGGAAGTCAATGCACAGTGACTTATACTGCTTATAAATGTCACTTTTTGTGGGGGAAAAAGGAAAACATTAAAAGGAATCGCATTGCCTGAATTATTTGATTACAGATCTATATACATATTAACATTTAAAATGATACACAAAGTATTTAATTACCCAAGTCTTCAGTTGAATTATCAGTAACCCATACATCATATACCTCTCAGTATTTACTGACAAACCACAGAGCCCATTTTTTCTCACAGGAAAAAAAATAATAAAAAAATCCCAGAATGTTTCAAATTTTAAGTAATATTTATCAATATCCCATTTATGAAATTCAATTATGTGTTCTAGATAAAGCACAGTCACATAAAATAAAACCTCAGTCTGAGAAAATAGTATTCCTTACTTGTATGTAACTGTTTATCTCCAGACTTCTGCTCCAAATAAGCTGTTTAAAAACATTTGATGACATTGCAAAACTAACTTAGTGTCACATTTCTTACTCTTGCTGAGGAACACTTCTAGCCAAGTGGACAGAAAGATTCAAACAGCAAGCTAAGGTTCACGTAACAGAATCAGGGTCAATAATACTAAGCTCTCAACCCACAAAATTCTATCTTGCAGACTTCATCAGTGAAGAATTTATGATTTGTCATTTTAGGCCAAACCAGCATCTCACCAAATCTAGCAGACACCTATGTATCTTGCAGAGAGTTAAGCTACTTCTTTGTCTGCCCCAGTACTACATAACAGATACAAGATCACATTTCATTAAATTTGTGGTTTTTTTTTTTTTTTCCTGATCTGCCCTGCATCCTTCCTGAAGTCTGAATCCCTGCAAAAAGCACCGGCAATGCTTTAATCTACATCTAAGATTAAAAATAATATTTGGATGATTTTTTTTTCTGTGAAGATAGGAAGACGACTAAGGATAGGCTCAGCTTCTTTTACATATTTGAAAATAATATGAACCAAATCAGATCTAACCAAATTCCTGACAACACATGGCAGTGCTGAACTTCACAAACTGCTTAAGCTGAACAAAACATTTTCTTTTAATGTGTTATATCCTGCTCCTTAGATTTAATGAAATGTGATCTTGCATTGGTTAAAAAAAAGCCAGTCACATGTTATCACTATTGTTTTCTGTTATCAAGTGCTCCCCTGTCACAACACAGAAAACAGGCAAAATGGCACTAGCTAGTCCAAATTTCCATGATGGCACTTCTGCTGGACTTTCTAATTGCAAGACTAGCACAGAATGCAACAAATCAATTTCTGCTTTTCACCAATGATAGAACTTGGCCTCAGAATGGAAGAGAGGATGGTCTGGTTAGTAATTTTAGTTTACCCAACACTGTACTTAAAATAAGAATCTAACAACAAGAAATGTTTTGCAATGACAATATCTCTACGGGAGCCCAGTTACCCCCTAGAGAAGTCCTCATGGACAATTAAGTTAATCAGGAAAGTAAATTTTCACAGTTTTAATAGGAATGGAAGACATAATTTTCAGGGAGTGTAAGATGTGGGAAGCTGGGGATACTGAAAGGCAACAAACAGTTTAGTCCAGTGTCAGTTATTACCTACGGCTGGATAATAGTGGCTATCAAATTATACCTGTAAATTTCAACTAGACTTAAAGTAAGGCAGTTACACTGCAAGACTGGAAGAAGATGAATATAACTGAAACAATGTATTTGTGAATGATATTCATAGAAGAAAATCTCTGGTGGCTTTTTAATGCCTTTGAGCTTGTGAGAAAACCCAAAGGATTAGTGAATGCTTGTTCTGCTAACATCTTTTAGTATCACAACAAATAAATACCTTGAGAAAAAAGTATCTGGGAGTCTGTAGCTGGACAAAGAGGTGCACTTACCTTCCAGAGGATCTTTATTTAAGCCCAGCTGACTAATAATGTATCGAGGGATGTCTGTTTTAATGCCTTGTCCTTCTTTAGCATGGCCCTCAGCTGCTTCCAAAAGATAGTAAAACTCTTCAGGATCAAATTCCTAGAAGAAAAAAGAATCATCATCGTTCTCCTTGCAGAAATTGAAGCCTTAGAACCTAATATAACAATCTCCTTTTTTGTTTCTATTGCAAATATTTGTCATTTCCCATATTAAAAGCAATACCTCATTACTCTATTAGTAACCTATTATTCTATTACAATTCCTATATGATGTAATATGGTGTAAGCCATGAAACGTCATACCTTTCTTTCAGAGCACTATTTTATTAATAGGAAGTTTTTTGCCCCCAAAACTTCCCACAGTATTCAGTGAAATGACCTACAACCAACAATTCATTCAGTATTCATTCAGTGTATCATTCAGTGACAAGATCTCACATAAGGAGACTTCATCTCCCTGCAGCTGCTTGCACACAAAAATCTACTACTGAACTGTGTACTTTCCACATAAATGTAGTACATGTGTACATTACATATTAAAAATCTATTAAAGAAACTACATAAATATATTGCTTTCTGTTGTCACTTCTAAATGAAATTTTGAAATGTTTTAAATCAATATATATGCACTGTATTTTATAGAAAATGCAACTAAACGTATCACCGACTTTAGAATGAAGACAAAATTCTAACTTGCAGAAAACATTTCAGCTTCATTCATCCAACTGATCCAAAACTAGACAAGAAACATCATATTTTGTGAATCAACTACATTACTACTGTAGTTTATCCCACTTGTAACAGGCAAGCCCCCAACAGTGAGAAAAAAGTATTTACCATAATCCCTGCCTATCCTCTAACTCATTTGGAAATAAATTTACTTCACTACCTTAAGAGAAGATACAAATACGGAAGCATTGAACAGAAAAAGGATGATTAATAAAAGGGTATTTTTTTAATTAAAAACAACAACAACAAAAAACTTTCACTACCTTTCTCTATGAATTCATATCAAGATTTCTTTCACACAGTCTTTATATTCTTCAAGATATTCTTCCCAACAATAGACCACAACAGGAGCGATACTTAATACAGTAAGATGTTTTCCAGTCAATGTGCTGGATTAACCTTGGCTAGCTGTCCGATATCCACTAAACCACTCTCTCACTTCTCAGCAGGATGGGGAGAAATACAATGAAAGCACTCATGGGTTCTGAGGACAGGGAGATCACACACCAATTACCATCATGGACAAAACACTTGGCTTAGGAAAGATTAATTTAATTTATTGCCAACTCATAACTGAGAAGTGAGAAATAAAAGCAAACTACAAACACCTGCCCTCCTCTTTCTTCCCAGACTCAAATCTCCATTCTTCTACCTCTTACCAATTAACACAATGCAGAGCAATAGGGAATGGGGGTCAGTCCATAACATTTCGTCTCTGCTGCTCCTTTCCCATGCTCATGCCCCTGCTCCACGTGGGGTCCCTCCCACGGGATGCCGTCCTTCCTGAACTGAGCCTGTGGGGACTGCCCATAGGCAGCAGCTCTTCAAGACCTGCTCCCACACGGCTCCGTACCACGGGGTCCATCCCCCAGGAGCAAACTGCTCTAGCACGGGTCCCCCACGGGCGGCAGCTCCCCCCAGACCCCTGCTCCTGCATGGGGAGCCTTTCTTGCCCTGCCATAACTTCCTGGGGCTTTTGTCTGCCTGCTAGGTCACCAGACTCCTGCCCTAGCTCCTTAGGCTACCCAGGACCTGGGAACTCAACATCCCAATCTGGAAGAGAAATTAGCTTGAAAGATTACATATTGTGCTTCATTTTGGAAACATCCAAACCACTGCAGCTACCAGGAGGACTTGCAGTGTTTCTGAAGTGAAATGTCTATGTTATTTTCAGTCTTATAAGAAACAATCTCAGTTTTTTTTGTTTGTTTTTGTTTTTTTCTCCATTAAATGATTTACAACATCTGCAGCCTACTTCAATGGATTTACCACAAAACCATTAAATACCCAAACTCTCTTATTTAGCTCAATGTCTTTGGAGGCTGCTAAATGGCCTAGAAATCTGAAATGTGTAACTAAGTATTACATGCTGTTCTAGCCTTACTCTTTCATTTGACACGCTGAATCTCTTGTATCTTAGTCTCTGACACTGATGAACACAACAATGTGATGATATGCATGTAGACATAAGCTATTTGCCTTCATCATGAAAACAACTTCTCCTTACCAGTAGCCATAAATTTATGCAGTTTCTCCTCCACTTGTTAGTAAGTCAAGGTAATTTCAGAACAGATACCTTTAACCAGATAAATAAGTATGCGCAATGCATACACATACAAACATATATACATCTAGATATATATGTAAATATTATAAACAATAAATTTATTTCCTTATCTTTACTTCTACCTTTGTGTTTCATTCTTCATGTACTGAAGCCACTGAAAATGGAAAAAATCTTTCAACATTTGGCAGTAGCTCTTGGCACATGAAACTAAAAAAAAACCTTTATTTATATTATTATTGCGTGAATAAAATAGGAACTCATATACCATAAACACCCAAGCTAAGATTGCCGTAAGAAAACTGACTGCATTACAGTATAGTACATGAAACTCCTCATGATAAAAGCACTGGATTTATTTCCTGTAATGCTATGAACTTTCTTACAGAGGCTGAAATTTTCCATACCTAGTATCTATTTCAGACAGACCTTTAAAAATATTAGGCAATATTATTCAAAATTTTCTAGACAGAAGCTATGGAAAAATACTGTTTTTGCAAAATTAAACAATTCCAGTGACCTTTATGGTGTAAGGCTTAACACTTTGCATATGAAATGTGGATTTTTTGACTGCCTACATTTGTTCAAGCTACCTGCCTCTGGAAAAACATACAGTGCAAAGTTATGTTCCAGCTTAAATCTCTGTCTCAAGTAAGAACACTCCAAAGAAGCTCTGCTGGCTTTCTCTGCCATTGCTGTTCTGAAAAGCTAAACAGCTGGAAGCAACTACGCACCCGAACTGAGACAGAGAGAGACAGAGAGAGAGAGCGCTCATTTCCTGGTCTGACAACACTGTCCATTCCACTCACATCAGGAGGGCCAGCAAAGGGACCAACACAGGATGTGGAGCAGCTCCACTTCATGTGTAGTCTGGCAGAGGAAGTAGGCTGGGATAAAATCCCAGGGGTAGAAACTGGGGACTTAGCTATAAAACCTAATGATTAAGGAGAATGAACTAGTGGGCAAATGGGTCACCAGGAAAGCATTTGAATTAAAAGATAATACTGGGAACAAGATTGGGTGGGAAGGAGGAGGGGAGCATCTGAAGGGAGGACAAAGTGCCACAAAGAATGCATTTAAGGACATTTTTGGATGTGCAACAATGATGACATGGACCAGAGGGAAGCAAGACATCATAAGAAATTGGATAATAGGCTGGAGAAGGATCATGTGAACCTTGAGAATGAAGCACAGAAGTTGATTCTAGATATGACTGAATAGGCATTTCAGGGGACAGGGTGAAGTCATAAAGCAAGCTTGGATTCAATAGTAGAGGCAATACATGCCATGGCGCCCTCTTCTCTAGAACCTGACATTATTTTTTTACATCTTTTATGTTCTGCTCCAGAGCACATACCGTATTTCAGATTTCTTCTGAACTACAAGTCATGGACAAATTGCAACTGGGAACGCTGAGACATGGTATTTCCAAAACAAAACAAAGCCAGCTCTCAAAATGCCTGTGGCTGAATGATCCAGGTTGTGGATTAACTGTGCCACAGATGAAGAAACACAGTGCAGAGCCAAGATAAGGTTGGAAAGACTGACTAGCTCAGATTCAGTGGCATGCAAATGCAGTTATGACACTTTCAGGCATAACTTGAGTCTAGCAGCAGGTTAGCAGCTCCCACATACGCGGAGTCTTGCCAGCCTCAAATATCTGTGTGCAGTGTCAACACTGCGATCCTGGTATTGGCAAGCACAGCAGCTCAACAAAGTCAGCTCAGGCTTCCTGCCAGGCCTGTTGGAGTCAGGCTGGCTCTTACATGGTATCTGGGTGTCTACACCATCCTCCTGAGGACACTGTGTTCTGTGAGCGTTTATTACTTCCACTGAACAACTGAAGCACGTTGGCTCTGTGCGTAAGAGCAACTTCTCGCACCTGAGCCTCCCCAACTCTCTCACAGCAGGGGCAGGCAAAGCAGACACACACTCAGGTGGCCTGGCACAAGCTAGCCCAGCCTGGCAACATCCATGCTATGCTCATGCATAAGTTAACTCTTCTGTTTCTTCTGGTCCCCAGAATAATTTAGGCTACCTGTGTGTTCAGGCACCCTAACCCTTCCCCCCAGATAAGGTACTGCAGCACTAACTACAAGCTGCTTATAGCTCTGGCAACTGTTCAGTGCAACAAAATTATGAAACTTGTAAGAACAACAACAACGGGAAAACCACAAAGCAATTATGATTCCAGAAAAGTCTTCCCAAGAGAATAGCGAAGTCTAACAAAACAACAGAAAAACCCAAGTGGTTTTAAACTGGAGTTTCCCAAATTTATGAAATGGATTTAATAACAGTATTTGCAATAGTGGGGAGCCAAACACAACTGCAGGAGTTCCCTGTCAGTCTCATGTTTCTGAAATAAAAGTAAAAAGGATCTCACCAATAATGAAGCCCTGCCCGTTGTTTAACATTTCAGGAAATGATTGTAAATGGCCTTGAATACTAATCCAAAAAAATTCCCAGCGTAACAAGTAAGATAACCTACTTACAGTAGCATCACCTTACCAGGCATTCCAGTAAGCGAGCAGGACGAGCGATAACTATTAGGATTTTTCGAACCAGTTGCTTAATATATGCCAGTTCTCCACTCTCCGATCGCTCCTGTGCCTAAAAATTGAACATAAATAAAGGGAAAAATAAAACAAAACTTATTCAATGCACAACTCGGTAACAAAATTGCAGGTTTTGAAGCATGTACTTTAGACAAATGGTAAATCATTATCAAGATACCAGCAGCAATGGTAAGGATAGTAACATTGTAATTTCAAACTGAAGTAATCCAATTTATACAATCCTATCACTGCAACAAGTAAAAGTGCCTAAAAATGACATATCTGCATTTTTTAATTACATACTTACTGTTATCAGTTTCACAAAAGGAAATACAATTCAATACATCATTCTTCTATATGTACTTTTGTACAAATAGTTAAGTTTGAGTTAACAGTTTTAGGATGAGATGAAAACTAACAAAAACAAAACAGGAAGCTATACCACTTCCTGGACAGAGAGGCCACATACAGGTATTGCAAAAGGAAGATAATTTAAACTTGAGTTCTGTGAAGGTGATGACAAAAAAAAAAAAATAGTTCTGAAAGGTTTGAAAAGACTTACAAAATGGTTCTCTTAAACTTTCGCCTCTAAGAAGAAAAGGTATCATCTGAGGATGCTAATAAATGCAAAGAAGCCATATGATCTTAATTCTGACTAAAACATACCTTTCAAATATAACCCAAAGCATTTCTTTGTTCTTAATAATATAAACTGAAGTTTTCCTCATCTTTCTTATTCAAAATCACAAAAGGAATTGAAAGAAAACTAAGAATCTAACATTTTGAAAATGATTAATATGGCAACTAAGTATTTTTCATATAAAATAGATCTTATATTGTATTTTTGTAATTAAAAATCCTACCAAAAAATGAAGCTACGTGCTGTTCTCAACATAAGTGCTATCATTTAAAAACACATCAAATATTTGAAAAAAGTTAATCTATAAAGCTTAAAAAAGAAAACGAAAAAAAGGCACAAACATAATCTAGCACATAAAGGCACAAACATAATTAATAGATTTTAGAAAAACCTTAATTGGACACAAGCATTTGTATTCTGCACACCACCAACCAAGTCCAAAGAGAACTCTTTTGTAAATAAAATGTCTGCCTGTTTTAATCACCAGAAAAAATTAAAGCAACTTTGTACAGTTTTGTGAACACTCAGGTGTGTATGTGAACAAAAACAATAAATATTACATTAAAGAAGGATGAAGCAGGAAAGCATTCAGATCCACATAGCCTCTTGATCTTGGACTTATAAGAATATCAACTGACCCAAACTGCTCAAACGTCGAAGGAGTCTTCCCCAGCTTATGCAAAATAATCACAATGTGCCAACTAGCAGTTGGAAGCACAGCTTTCTCCTGAAAGTCACAGCTAGGAATTGATAACAAATATGTCCCATGAATCCAAAGTACAAATGAGTGCCCAGAGCTGAGTTAAGCAAAGCAGAAAATTTTCCTTCCATCATATTACACTATTGACAGATAACCATTTGCACTTACTCAAAAGTTGAGCCTTAACATTGTGAGGAATTACATCTTTGTAAAGAAAATTTTAACATAATACAGAATTTGCATCACAGAACATGACAAAATGAGTGTTTTTTTTTTTTTTTTTTTTTTTTTTTAAAATAAAAAAAAATTTTTAAAAAAAAAAATGAAAAAAAAGGGGTTTTTTTTTTTTTTTTTTTTTTTTTAACATCTATACACTGCTTTATATACAGCTTGGAGAATAACTGGAGGGTTTTTTGTTACTGTTTTTAAATTAATGTGCCTACTTGTACTCTGAACTATAATTGTTGTGCAGCCATTTTAAGGGATATATTGTTTACAGATACAGTTCAGTGCATCTTAGCTTTCAAGATGTGTTTCTTTGTATTTTGACATTACCACTACCATAACGTAATTCCAAGTGAGATATCTCTATCCAACTTGCAAACTCTGCCTGCACTTTGGCATCATAAAAATTTATTTCTCAAAAAGGTCACTAGTTCAAACTCCCTTTTGACTAGTAAGCAAGCTCTTATTTCCTTGCTCAAAGAGTAGAGTTTCAATAATGCAGAAGTATTTCACTGATGTCTTAAATTTTGCATTGTTTTATGAGAAAGTTCAAAATACAGTATTTGTAGAAATCAGTAAAATGCATATTCACTGATCAGAAGACAATAAAATACAGCACACACCAAAAAAAAATAACCAAAAGCTTTAGTAACTGCTCCTGCATTTAAAAGAAAATGGAAGAAAAGACCAGAAAAAAAAATTAACACAGGCACAACATCTTAATATCTCAGTGGGAAAATTTCAAGTCTATCAAATCTAATAGTCTATCACAGTAACTTTGGTTTATAATGTACTATCAAGTCCTATACAAACAACAATTACAGCATTCAGCATATTCATTTGTTCTAAAAATGATACATCTATAAAACATACTGACAGCATTGCACATTTCTTTAGGAAGTTTCATGTTTTTCTTAACACATTTAGCCGAGTATTCTATGGAAGTTTCAATGCTTTTAGAACTGACAATTTCTGTCATTAAACAGTTTAATTATGAAAGAAATAAATATTTAAATAATTAAATAACCAAATAACCTCCGCATAACGAAAAC
This sequence comes from Oxyura jamaicensis, assembly GCF_011077185.1. Lineage (NCBI taxonomy): Eukaryota > Metazoa > Chordata > Aves > Anseriformes > Anatidae > Oxyura > Oxyura jamaicensis. The sequence continues at coordinate 23,424,536 of NC_048926.1, read as the reverse complement.
ATAAAGGTTGCTGTCTCCTTTGTCAACACAACAGGCAATTAGTAGGGCTGATAAAGTGGGAAGAGTATATTCCCTCATTTATCCACAGTAAGTGGTACAGCAAACCTCCTCATTTAGGGCTTATTCACACACTTCTGTAAGCAATTTATAACTTGCACTGCATGAGCAAATGTTGTTTTTTCTGATTCTTTACAACCTACTTATCCCAGACTACAGTAGGATGCCTTTTGGTCCTTGTGGTCATTACATAGACTAAAACTGCCGTGAACACTGGCAATTATTTGAGTACAACAGTCATAATTGTTTCAATACAGCAACTCTTAGGGAAACATATTTAAATTACTTTTCTACCAAGCATAACAGCATTCTCATGGCTCATACCTCCTGTAGCAATTTGTCTAATTTCTGCTGTAATTCAAGGAAGTATCGTGATGTGATGAGGCCCTGGTGGGATTTATCCAAACAATCTCGAGCCAGTTCTGTGATCTGATGGTGGGTAAAACTGAGCACTCCATCTGCCAGGGGAAGGACGTTTTCTGGAGAATGATTTGTTATAATGTCCTGAAGCCTTTCCTCCATCTGAGCTGTGGCCTATATACAAACACATACATGATACATTAGATCAGTCTTATAACCTCAAAGCTTATTTCTGGTTTTACCACTTTTCTATAGTGCCTAAGAAATTACCTACACAAAATACGTGAAATGACTGAAGCAAAAAGCAAGCAAATAGACAAAATGGCCAATGACATTTCCCCAGTTATCAGTTCAGAAAAGCAATCGCCTTACTGGTCTATTATGCGAATCCTGCTTTCTGTCTGCCGCAGGTCATAAACACTGATCTTATATTGCTCACTAAAATAATTAGTTAACGCTCATGACTGTAAAAATAAGTCCAAATCAAAATAAAAACAATGAAAACTCATGAATGTCTTTGGCTGTTTTGTATAAACTGTAGGTACTACAGACCAGAATATCTCCTTTGCTTTTGTACAGGTTATACCACAAAATTGTTCAAAGTTTTGAAACTTTTGAGTTCATGGTTTGAAAGCCCATTAACTGATAACAAAAATCACAGGCTCATGGGTCCTGTTAGATGTGTCTGCAGTTTGCTAGATGTGCTTCCTTTATAGATCCAACTGACCGTTTCTCACAATTGCATATGCTTAAAAAATTAAAGATACTGCAGTATTTTTCTTTTTGAAAAGGAAACCCACACCTCTTAATTCATACATCACCCAGTGAAATGAGCAGATCATTTCACACTACTGATTGCTGCTTAATCCCTCTACTAGTATCTTCATACTTCCATAAAGAAATTTATGTGAAGAAAAATTAAGACTCTTTTTTCCTACTTGTAGGCATTTTTGGAGTGATATCAGCTTATTTGCCAGGAATCATCAAAATGCTATGAGAAACTGACAGCACAGTGCCCCTTGCAAAATGCCTGTACCAAAGAACTCATTTTTCTCTCAGATCTCTGGACAAGACAGCAACATTTCCTGGTTTGGTATTTGAGTCAAACTCTCACAAATATGTACTGATCTTTACCTTTAAAGTAAGCATATAACAAGGTTTTGCAAAAAGGGAGAAATGGCACTGAAGAAAGAAATTTGCAGGTGTATCAGCAGATTCTGTACAAGACTGAGCCACAGAAACAGTTTCAGTTTACTAATTCAGTATACATTAACCCCAAGTACACAGCACCTATTGAAATTGAACATATTGTTGCTTTCCAACCAGCAGAATGTATTACTAGCATGATTAATTTCAAAACCAGTTCAGCAGCTTTGTCAAATGAATGTCCAGTTCTTCTCAGCAGGGATTTTCTTTATTGTGATTTTATCTTTCTAATAAGAGGTTGGTGATGCTTTATGAAAGCCATTACAGCCTTGGATCATTAGTTCCCATAACAAAAACACCATTTACTTAAAACCTATGTTGCCTATCAATTTAGATATTGAATATCTTAAATATAATTCATTACCTTTGGGAACCTTTCTTTGTAGACATGGTTCATCATAATTATTTCATTGTCACAGCAGGCAGGAGAACGTCCAGGGCTGCAAGCGAAGCAAATTATTTCTTTAAACTTGTCTCAGCATGTGCTAGGATTAGTACTTATATTTCTGCATAGCTTATTTGCACCAAAAAGTCAGCACATGCTTCACTAGACAGGTACATCCTCTAAACAGTGGCATGCTTGTTCCTTTCTGCTATTTCTGACCAGGCCTTAAAAAACAGTTCATGTATTCGACATATAACTGTCAAGGATGTTATTAGTTTATAGCTACAGTTTGGGATACATGAAGCTTTGCAACACTCATGGCATTACATTTTTTTTTTTCTCAGAAGGGCAACAGAGATATATATTTAACAGCTGATTATATGTATGACCACACCCACCCTTTTGAAGGTTACATAAAATTAAAACAGCAAGACCTGACCAAGAACTCTATTATCTGCAAGTGAAAATGTTCAGAAGTTGTTTTTTAAAAAATCTATTTTTAAATTAGAAAATAAAAGAAAAATCAAAACAATTATCTCCAATCTGACTTTCTACAAATAATGCCACACATAGGCATAGGTTGCATCAATGCCTGAGACACCGTGCCTAGAAAAAAACAAAGCATGAGACTTGCAGTAAAACCATCCATAAAAGGTACCCACAACCTTTGCTAACTCAGGAAACTCCTTCTTACTATCAAGAGCCTCATTCTTGGTTATAATTTCCTTTAAAAATTTCCACCTGAATTTCCTGGACTGGGAACACCAGCCCATCCAAGTATGGTATAAAAGATGTGGAATAAGACTCCACAAAAGCAATGCCCTCCTAAAGGACTGTCTATCGCAATGTGTATATTAGGGCTTCTTATATACATACTAAGAGTTTCTTGCAAGAGCAAAACAAGTGAATTTCAGCTATCTAAAAGGGCAAAAGTGAACAATTGAAAAAAAAAAATCTTTGATGAAAGGAAATTGGCCTACTCTTTGCGAAGCAAGAAAATGAAGTTCATATTGATTAAAGAAGAGGAATACATTCCCCCCAACTCCCTGCCCATTTCTTCTTCACTGCATTTCTTTCCAGACACCCCATGAATATGAATACATTTCAAATTATTTTGCAAGGAAAGACTATATTCTGTAAACAGTTTCAACTCTAGAAGAATAGTTAGATAAGTATGGACTAGTTCACAAAGACATTTCATACAGGTTTGTTGCCTCCTTTAAGACCCAGATTACACTTCTAAGTGCAGAATTAAGTGATGATCAAAACCAGGGGGTAACAATTAAAAGGGATTATTAATAGTTCAGGCACTTCTTGTACTATACTTAGGCATTTTTGAAAATAGAGAATACTCCCAATGCACAAAACCACGATGTTTAAAATTTAGATTCAGCCCCTCTCACTAGACAGAGAAACTCACCTGAGACTTCTGGAACGCGGACGCATTGCAGTGGTCCTGCACCTGTTATCACTCGCAATGCTTTCAGTGGTACAGAAATGTTTAGATAAAAAATGTAGTTCATCAGGTGTTGGTTGGTATGGTAACTGGTGCAGCTTTTCTTGGGATGAACAGGATGACTACAAGAACAGAACAGAACACAAGCTTCTATCAGAGTGAAAAAGCATTTTCAAGATTATATTCACTGCTCATGAATGAAGCCATTCAATATAAAAACTAGTTAATGTTTCCCATGCTTAGCTACCAAATTAAAGAAGAAAAATAATTAGTCTCAACTTAATGAGCTAAATACAGGGTATAGAAACAACTTCAGTCTCAGAAGAAAGCCGTTGCATTTCAGAAGTTCACATTTCCTCTGTCTAAGGCAAAGAAGACATCTGGCATCAGTAATACGCACCAATATTTTAAGGAATATTTAAAACTGAGTCTGCTGAAAATTAATTATTTATGTAAGATAGAATGATAGCTACAGAGCACAACTTATTGCCACCATAAAGATTTCAATTCAGAAGATTTCAATACAGAAGTTAATTCATTATCCAAAATTTAAGCTATTAATGAAGTTTTGGAAAAAAAAAAAGTTAAATATAATCTAAATTCTCATAGAAAAAAAATCATATGCTATTATCTCTTAAAAGCTGTACATTTAAAATGACATGAAAGAACTTAATGCCTTTATCAAGATAGTTTCTATGGCTGATGGAAATGAAAAGAATTATATTTAAACCACTCATTTCATTTAAAAATGGAAGATACAGACAGTTATGAGATTGAAATTGTTACTACAATAACTAGCCTTGCAAAACTGCATGTAAAGCCACCCTATATAACACAGGGCTGCCTTTTATGCAGCATGGCTAGCTACCTAAGCCACATTAAATATTTAGCAGAAGAACTTTAAAACTACTTTGCTCTGCTTGGATTTGATGTATTTGTGAAGAATGTGTCCACGGGTCAATGCATTAAAAACCAGCCTTGCTAGCCTGGACTATTACTATAGACACTCTCGTGTTTCTGGTCCCAAAGGTGGTTTCCAAGATAGCTCAGTTTACAGGTATCTTTGTGTGACTCTACAAAGTTGCTTAGCACCAGTCCCTTTATTTTATCTGTGGCGGGGAAGAAGTCCAAGAACTTTTATTTCTTTCTGAAGCTTTTCAGTCCTCAGCTTTTTCAACAAAATGAGATTCTTCTAAATATCAATCTTCATTTGCAAATTATTGTTCTTATTTGTCTTGTTATATGGGACATCAAGACCCCTGCCTGTCAGCTTTTTTACTGGAGACCAGCACAGTAAAAACATCTTTGCTATGTTATCCCAAGTGAAAGAAAACAGTAAACTTTCATACTGTATAGATGTTCCCATGCACTGCTAAGGTCAGCAGGTAATATCCAAGCTGTTAAACACAGAAATGCATCAGTCTTCCTAATTCCCTAGCAACTTGTATGGCAAAAGGTGGATATATCCTAATTTTAGGAACTGAAGAAAATGTAGTTATCACACTAGATCTCATGAAACCATCTCTTGAAAGGAGAAAAAAAAAAAAGACACGGCTCAGAGAGGTTGAGAGGTTTACTTTCACTGGACTGGTCTACACGGGAAGGTTTCATCACATCCAACAAGTTAAAGTTAACAAGACTGCATTACCTTGGCTTTGCTGCAGACTAAGAAGCATATACACCAACAATTTACTGCAGTTCACTTGATGGGTAATAACTTGCCAAGCCATAGTAACTAATTTATGCATTTCAGCTGCAGCACAACACTATACATAATTCAGCACATAGCACTAACTATATTCTTTCCGATCTCACACTAAGGCAACTAGTTGCAGTTAACCTCACAGTTAATCCTAGAGCCACTATCATTAAGTTAAATAATATTCTACTATAGTAAAATCTCCCAATAAAGACTGTCACATATACCTATTTCTACAAAATCAATCTCTACCTCTTGAACTTCAGGGGATTCTGGGAACATCAGGAAGACAATAATCTTCCTCATGTTTTCCACACTTAAAGGTGTCACACACTTTAATCCAATAGGATTAAAGTGGAAAATACCTGCTAAGAACTCTCAGCTGCATCAGGATCATCACAAGTCCAGAGCACATTTTCTTAGAGGTCTGAATTGTGACCTCTGAACAGAACTGAGTTCTCATAGCAGAACTCCTCACTCCAATCTCCCACAAAAAAATAAAAATAAAAATAGCTCTCTTGGCATTCTAGAATAGCTGTTTCAAAAACTACATAGCATTTAACAGATATACACAAGCACAGTGCATCATGGCAAGGCAAACTGTTCTTCAGAGAAAGACAAATCTGCACCCAATACCAGTTTATGTAACTGCAGAAATGAATTTCCTGATCTCCCTAGCCTATCTTCACATAGGCCAAATAATTTTCTAACAGGCTACTGGCAAAAAAAAATGCAACCAAATTTTCTCTTGCTTTATCCTCTCTATAGTCTCTTTCTCTTAAAAGAGGCATAATCATCTTGACCACATGTTTTAGCTGGAAAGATCTGATCCAACTTTCTTTCTTTGAGTATGACACAGCAATAGTTTATTTTCAAGTCAACAGTCCTCATAGGAGATATTTTCATTTACTTTCATCTTTTTTTAGAGAATTGGAGTATGATCATGAACTTCCATTGAATTGATAATTCCATTAATCTCTTCACTTCCAACATAAAACAAAACAAAACAACAACAAAGCAGGTTAACAGGAAATGTTTTGCTAGGTTCATCTGAAGGTAATCATGATATGATTACTTATATGACCCTTCTGTCCCTGCTTTCACTTTTAGTTGCTTGCAAAGATCAAAGCTGTGATCTGTTGTGATGTGTAAAAAACATTTCTGGTCTCCAGTTAATAAATCTCTAGATTAATGTGAATCTTATTCATCCTGCACTGAAAAGGAACTGTTCTGTATATGCTCGTGAGACTACTGTTTCTGAAGTGGTCTCTCATCGTCTTTATGAATTTGTAAAAATACAGAGAATGAGGCTGCACAGGGCTGGCTGTTTCAGATTCTGAAAAGGTACATGAAACCGATTAAATGCGCAGATTTCATTTCATTTTCTGATTCAAGTATGTAATCCAGTGGGATTTGGCCAACCTCTTTTCAGTGGCTTATGAGGGCAAGACAAGGGGCAACAGCCACAAAATGGAGCACAGGAAGTTCCACACCAACATGCGAAAGAACTTCTTCACAGTGAGGGTGACGGAGCACTGGAACCGGCTGTCCAGGGAGGTTGTGGAGTCTCCTTCTCTGGAGATATTCAAGGCCCGTCTGGTCGCCTACCTGGGCAGCCTGCTCTAAGGAACCTGCTTTGGCAGGGGGGTTGGACCTGATGATCTTTCGAGGTCCCTTCCAACCCCTACAATTCTGTGATTCTGTGATCCAGTGGGTAAAAAATGAAAAGTAAGGAAATAGTCAAATTAAAAAAAAAAAAAGACATCAATTCTATACTCCTTCTTTCTTCAACAAAATTCAAACTTTTTAATTTGAAAATAGATTTACTTCCACAAATCAGAAACTGTTAAATGCTACACATCTATTTCAGTATTTATAAGACATTTTCATGTCAAAGAATATAAAAACTGAACTCAAAAACAATCACAAAGGTTAAGATTTTTTTTCCAGAAGAAATAAGAACACGATGTAAAAATTGTTCCATGCTCCAGCACATCCATATTGTAAACTTAATATAGAATAATGAAAGCAGAAAAAAAAAATGGAACTACCATTTTAAAATCGCAGCTATCAAGGAAAAAAACTGTGCCTGTGGAGGGAAAATTAAAATAGTGTTTTTAAGCGTTTCTAACACAGCTTTTTATTTCCTCTCTAGCATAAGCCTGTTACGTTTAACAATGGTGGAGTTGCTATAGCAATTACTTATTATCTGACAATCCCTTTTACGTCAATATATTTTAAAGTGAAGAACACAGCATATTTGTTTTAGTTCCAAGAAGAGGTGTACGAGTGTGCACTATGGGAAGTGCTTGAGGACTTAATGTGAAATGAAGCAATTTCCTTGGCAAAGGCATGATCTATACAGGTCAGAGGTCAAAAATCAGTGCTGCTGAGGAGCAGTTGATAAAATACATAAAATCCCCCAACCTGGCTTGAAGACTGTAAGAAACAGAAGTCACTCAATTGTCCAGAGCTTTTGTGGACAAAAATAACAGAGTTGATCATTGTATAAAATGATCAAGTTTTATCAATGCACAGGGTGTGGAATTCCACTACTTCACAAGAGAAACAGAAAATGTCCAAGAGAAGAGAAGGCTTACTTAAACTCTGACAGAAACATTTCAAAAAACCAGACATATTACATGTCCAGTAATATTTACCACACATAAAACAGTACTTTCCATAACAGTACAATGCTATAGGTACATACCAAGCCTAACGATACAAAATTACCCTTTTCCAAAGAGTCACAGTTGGACCTGAAAGGACCAGGCCCTTTACTGTGGGAGACATAACCAAACAGCCCATGATTTGCCATTTCCAAAGCAGCCTTCCTCCCCATTTGCATCTTCCTAGTCTCAGGTGTGAATCACTAAACATAGTTTAGTTCCAGGTTGTAAGACGACTCAGTGCTTCCTCTGCAATACTGACAAGTTTGTCATGTGCAGAAGTACAAATTCATACTTCTCTCACCTAACAATCACATGCACTGCCATGGTGCACTTCAAAAGTTAGACAGTGCACACAAAATGGGACTGGGTGTGATACGAGACCACATCAAAAGGACTGATCTAACATGCAAAAACTAACAACATAAACTATCGTATTTATCCTATTATGCATTCTAAGGTATTCTTCTGTTCTAATTATAGCCATCTAGAAAGCTAAATATCTCATCTAATATCATGCACTAACATCTCACTATGGCAAATGAAAAAGGCAAATGTGTGATTCATCTAATTTTAAGATAGCAGTCTAGCCTAGGATGGATGAATCATGTTGTAGGGTGGTTTCTGCTAGCAAGTGAGACTCACAAACTCTATACCTAACTTCCATATGGTTAAAATAAGGCAGTATATCTTCACTACTACTGCTGTATAGATCAAAAGGTGGCAGTTAAATAACACTTCCCATCCAGAGAAAGAAGATCTGTAAAAGCAAAACACCAGTTGCCTCAAGTTCTTCTTCTGTATTAGTGAAGCAGTTTTATATCTCATATTAAATCAAGTAGATAAACAAAAAACAAAAAACCCTACATTGCCTTTTCTTAAAAAAAAAAAAAAAAAAAAAAAAAAAGGAACCTTTGCTACAGTTAAGAAGATAGGGCACATAATAGTATACTATTTTGGATACTTACAGAAACAGTTGAGCTGGGTGTATTTGTACCATAGCCAGAAGAAGGGAGGGAGGCCAAAGACCAGCGGCGACCATCAGTCCTGTTGTGAAACTAAGTTTAGTCAAACGAACACTGCAGTACCCTAACACAGAAACATCTGCAAAAGTAAGTGTTACTGTGGAAAATTGCATTCCAAAAGCATGATATAAACAAGGTTTTTAATAGAAGTAAACTTTCACATCAGACCACAATAAACAAACATTCAACAAGGATGATTTGGGCTTACAGACTTTTTAGGGCATTTTTCTAGTCAAAATCTGTGAGATGAAACTAGAAAGTGAATGAACAGACTGACAGAGCTGATCTCTCACTAATATGCATAAAAATTGAACACACGGAGTCTTCACAACTCTCAGGTTCAAATGAAAATTAATGTGAAGCAAATTAAAAACCTGTGAACAAACCAACTGTGATGCTCTGAACATATATATAACCGATATAGTTTGCTTGAAACATGAGGGTGACACTTCTGTAATTGACATCAGTACAGGATGCCAGCAAACTAACAAGCTAATATAAAATAACTAGGAAGAATGATCAGATAATTTTATTTTACTTTATTTTTTTTCAAAATCATATGTAGATCAGGAAAAAAAACAGCAAAAATCACACTTAGGGAAAAAAAAATCATAACCAAACCGATTTCTATTCTTCACAGCTTCAGGTGAGCTACACACAGACAACATGGAGCTTAAACATTCAAAAAGACAAGCCAAAAAGCAATGATGAGGTTGGATTTCTAAGGAGGTAAAATTTACCTGTCACTTCGATGCCCATGACTGGAGTACAATTGTATCAAATATGTTTAAAAAAAAAATAAAAAAAATACATACATAAATAACAAAACAGGACTAGTTTTTATTAGTACACAATTTTATATTAGGGGAGAGTTCACAGGCGAACTGAGGCTCTGTTTTACAGCCAGTACAAAGAACACCTCTCAAGACTGATCTGCACAAAAAAAAACCACACATATATAATTCCTCAAAGTAGAACTAAAGTTATTATAAATCAGGAACCTTCAACCTCTTGCTGCAACTTGCCTGCATGGAACTTATCCTGCACGGTAACTGTCTGAAAACACTGATAATGAACCTTGAACGTCTTGATGCAATTTCCCTACCTTTCAAGGTAACTGTCTAAAAACACCCTTTCCTCTCTCCATTCTAGCAGTTTATTTCCTACCCACATTTATCCACAAGCTGCAACCCAAATTTTGAAGAGGCAGAGCATATGAAAAGAGGTAAAGTACTGTACCTAAAACATTGTCAATTATAAATGACAGTATATAACTTAACAGCGCAAATTATTAAGAGAACATGTGGTAGAGGGACAAGTGACTGTATCAAAGACTGAACTCTGGAAAAAACTTCCTCCTCCACAATTTTGTTTTTAATTCATTGATTCTCCTCCCCTTCCCCATTACGAATGAACAACAACCAGGCTAACAAACTATTATAAAAATACTTTTCATTTTGACTCAGCTGCACCAGCAAGGTGTATTCATTTCAAAGTATTTGAAATTTAGTTAAAATGGCTTAGACCCACATATTACACACCTGTGAGACAGAACATACATCCTCACTGAATGACTTCTATATAGAACAGAACTCCTGCATCATACAGCAGTTCTCACTCAGAAGGGCCACTGAAGATGGAGATGGTTATCACAGAAAGTATCCACGAAACAAAGGAGGAAGAATAGGAGGATTTTTGAATTAGGAAGAAGCGAGAAAAGGTTAGTAAGCATCTACAGCATTTTCCCCCAGACCCTGATACACCACTTGTCCCTGGACCATACTGCAATCCTACCCAGTTCACAGAAGCTCTAGAAAGCAGGATCCACCAGCTAACCATGGGCTCACACATGCTGTACTCGTGTATTGGCTGAAGATGCCTAAGCTGCAGCTACAAGTAGTGCAAGCTACTCCCCTGCATCACCCACCAGTTCTGGGCAGAGGAAATTGACACTTCTGACTGTTGCAGATGGGCCTGGGGAGTTCTGCCTCTATCCCCACCACACACAGGTTATGGAAATAGCCACAAAACACACAGCAAACTGAAAAACTCTTATCAGCATTGTTTCAAATTGTTATCAGGCATTTGTGCTCTAAACAAAGAAGAAAGCGTCCACGGAACTGGTATAAATAAGCTTCTTTGAATACCACCAAAAGGGTGAAGTATTTTGAAATCACACAAACTTCTTGTGTTAATGCTCCTTTAAATGAAAGATTTAAAACTTTTCATTTGGAAACTAGTATCCGTATAATGCTCTAAAAATGGTCAAAATCAAACTGAAGCACTGATAGAAAAAATCATTTTTCCTCCTGAATTTTAAGGTTCAGAGAAAGATGATTATTTGAACATTTTGTTGATTATGAGTGTCAAAGGAAAAATACATCCTGCCTGCTGTATTTCTAAATAATGCTCAGTCTTTCACATCTGTTTTTTCCATTATAAGCTATTTCAGGATTTAATGAATCTTTCTAAAAATATGTTCACAAACAAATGTAATCTATGAACATACATCTCTCCTTTTTTTAAGAAAAAGATACTATCAAGAGGAAGTAGATTCAAAAGAAATACTTTAAGGATTAAAAAAGTAACATCATTTGCTATCAGAAAGATTGACATGATCTATTATTGCAGACGAGTTTGTTTCATGTAAGAGTTAAAGGAACACTTGTATATAGCTCTCTCCCCTTTGCAGCTTTCAAAAAGAGTTTAGCCATTTTTTCACAAGTATGTTTGAGAGTTTGTGTGTGCAGCTTTAACCAATTCTCAAAATAAAGGAAGTAAAGCTACAGCAGCAAGTGCTATCTCATTGCAAATGCAATAGTTACATACCTGGCATTGTTTAATGACAAAGAATGCCACAGGACTCTAATTTCTTTTTTTGTGTCTATAAACTTGAGTCAACATATAAACTCTACCTACCCTCTCAGGCGTAGAGTTAATGAACATATTTTTTGAGGTAGGCTGACAAGGTGTTAAGTGATATGGAACCATGGTGGCACAAATAGGCAGTCTCCCATGACACGTAATCAACTTAAGTTACAGTTCATTTAATAGTAATTTACTTCATAGATCACTTCAAATTCACTTTAGATCTTCAAAACCTCTATCATTAATTAATCCTCACAACACTCCTATGACAGAGCTGACTGTCTCAGTTGTTGAGATAGTGAAACAGGTCAAGGTCAGATATTAAATGTATAGTGACAATGCTGCTACCATTGCAACTGGGCCCTGAACTCATGAATTTCTATTCCATTTTCTCTAAGATACAGTTCTTGCATGCCATGCACTTCTTACACTGTTAAGAAAAAAAAAAGAAAAATATGGATGTACATTATAATTTCTCCAAACCTCAATGGATGAGGAGATCTCTCTATTTTCATACAGCGTAAATCTATTTAAAAGCCATTATACGATATATATATTTTAAAATGTATGATGTCACTATCGATCATCCAGCACAATTTTGTTGCAAATAAGGTTTAAAAGAGGTTATGTAACAGATGTAACACTTGTCATTCTGAGTGATAGACCTGACAGATACATCTGTGTATTTCCAATCATCTTTTAATATCTACGTCCAACAACATTTCCTCTCTGCAAAAGGCATGATGTGTACTAAAAACAAACTCTTACCTTCGAGCAAAAGAAAAGTGGGCTGAGGCACTGGGAGAGAAATTCCTAGGGCTATCTTGAGGACTGTTTCCTGTTGGAACGGGGAATACACAAATAAATACATATTGGAAAAAAAGAAAATACATTTCAGACATGCTAATTCTAGCATTTCCAAGCAGGTTAAAGCTAATTTCTAAGTTTCGCCTCTCGAGAACACTGAAAAAAATGAAATACAATCTTATTTGACGTGAGATTTCATTTAGCGTTTGACTTTTTGTTACTGAATCTTCTAACTCATAGAAAACACTCCATTTTGGTTTGAAAGAAACACATTTTCAATCACGGAAACGAAGTGTTTCTTAATCACACATATTTGAAAGATAGCAAAATTATTAGCATGATTTAGCCATTACACAAAGCCTCTACAGCATTTTCACAAGAACTTCATTGTGAATTTTTCATTGTTCAGTTTTTTTCCTAGCTCCTAACCCCAGATAAGCAGGTAGAACACTTTATGATTTTTTTCCCACTACTTTTGTGAGACCACGGCACAAAAGTTGACTACCAGTATGTGATAAGAAGTGACTGTACATTGTGACCAAGTTGCAATTTTATGACGGTTACTTCTTCTTACTACAATACTCAACCTCCTTCTGACCAATGAAAGCGTGGAAAAAAGATGAGTGGTGAGGTGTCCCAGTCACCTTGACCCCTCAACATATGTAACTAGAGAAAAGACAGTATATAAAAAAGAAGTAAGAATGACACCCAGAAAAGAAAAATCACCTCAAAAGATAAAAAAGTTTTAAAGTAGTGCCAGCATACAGCTAAATCTATCCTTCCTAAAATAAAGAACAGATTGCAACATCAACATATTAAAGTAGTGCATTTATTGCAGTATTTTTATTTTTGACAAAAATGAGACTGCAACATTAAGAAACAAATAAAAAAGCTTCTGCATATCCAGTTAGAGTTGTTATTTAGTTTCTGAAAAGAAAATTACTACCTACATGTGAAAAGGCTGCTACTACAAATTGAGTACCTAAAACACTTCAAGTGGCCTTGATTTCTACTCAAATTTTTGAATGAGCACTGAGTTTTTCACAGTTAACATCCTTAGACTCTCAATGACAGAAAGTGTAATCATGAAACCATTAGGTAGCAAACAGAGACCCCCTCCCCCGACTTTTTTTTTTTTTTTTTTTTAAATCAGAAGCAGATGCAAAATGTGTTTTTAGCTCTGCTTAGATCATGTCTTTGCATCTGTTCTTAAAGCCCCAGGAGACGAGAATTTCACTTTCACTGGCTAATACCACAGACTTCTTTGTCCGTTTATCCATCACAGAAAAATTGTCTTTTCAACTTCACCTTCTTCCCCTCAATACCCTAGCTTCTTCATTACTTTTCAGACACTTCTGAGGGCCTAGATAATTTCAAGGTAGCAAGGATTTTTGTTCCCCGAAGGGATGGGGGGAGAGCAGAGGGAATCTAAAGCCACACATATGGCACAGATTTCTATCTTTATTTGGGGGCCAGCGCAATTTATTCTTGTCCTGCATGAGCTGCAAACACTGAGTTACTGACAGCAACAGGTCATTTAATTTAACAGCTAACTGGATTTCTTTTGCTGCTACCAGAGCTTATTTTATAAATATATATATATATATATATATATATATCTATATATATATATATATATAAAAGTACCACTGTGCAGATAAACCATTGTCACAAAGTTTAGCTACTGCACTAGTAAGAATTAGCTGTAACTGGGAGTCCTTTGTGAGCTTAGATAAGAGGGAAAAGAGACAAAGAAGCTACCTTAAACTCTGTCACAGAAGCAGGGACTTAAGCTAAATGTGGTGAGACAAACAGTGTTTGACATGAAATAATCTGACAAATCAGGAGATGGGGGGGGAGCATCTTAAATTCCTTTCATCTGTTTAGAAGTTATACAGAGTTAAACTTATTTACTACACATCAACGACGTGCCTAACTGTCCACCAGTTAGTTCAAACAAGCTTAACCTTCACACTGAAGCAAAAAACGTCAAAGAATGCAGTAATGTTATAACTACAACAGTGGGTGGTTCAAGGAGACACAGTGCTGCTACTGCCTGACTAGAGGCGAAAATCACTTCCTCTCAGACAAAATCCAAAGTCAAAGTCTTATTCAGGAAGAATATTAGATTCTGTTAATAAGAAAATCAGTATGCAAGCAGCATTTCCAAAAGCAAACGAGCTTTTAAAACAACAAGATTGGCAAAGCCGTATGCGTAATACCTGGATATTAAAACCACCTGAGGGCTTATCTAGATGTCTGAGAACCCAGACAAGACTGGAAACAGAGAATGAAAAATCCAAACCCCAAACAATGGGAGCAACAACTAGTGCTACTAAAGGTTTAAGGTGTGGTGTTCCAGAAAAACAAGAAAGGTTAGAAGCAGAGTCCTATATGTGACCTTCATCCGTCATGGCATTCATCCACCCCCAAGTCCATCTGCAAGTCAATACCTGGGAGACTTTCAAATAAAAACCAGTGCCAGTTATTCTCTGCCCATATGTGCAGTGCTTGCTTATTAGTCAAATCCCGCTGTTCTCTGGGATCTGCTTGCTGCTGTATGTTTAGGCCTAGGGTATCTCTGTGCTGCTGAGATTACTGTTGATGCTCCTGACCTGATGAAGTAAAGGACTGGTGGTCACGCATTAGGTAAGTAATTAACTCAAGTATCCTCTGGGAGAAGTAGCACAATGAATAGGCAATCAACGTACCAAAACAATACTTTACCTCATGACAATACACAGGGTGTCTCATTCTGCAAGCAGTTATTGTTAAGAATACTATACCCAGATTAATTATATTGTGTGATTGTTTTGTAATTAGCTTCAAGAAGTCCTGTGCCTTTGCCAAAGAGGGAAGATGTTTTACATCTTTTAAAAATGTGTATGTTACAGGGAATGTATATTATTAATGTATTTTTAATAGCTGTCTACTTACAAAATAAAGAACTTCTGATGCAATCACTTTCTGTGGGTACTGAGGGAATAACAGATTAATGATTGTTATCACAAATTCCCAGTGGATCAGAGACAGCTCCAGTTTGAAGTCTTGGTGTCATTATTTGACAGTCTTTTGAAACGAATTACAGTACATCAGCACTGCAGCAATACAGTGTAACAACAGGTCATACGTTCCTGGTGTCTGTTTACTTGGTGTGAATCCCTGCTGTGAAGTGAACAATACACAAGAATCCATGAACAGTTACAGGTCTGCGTTTCATACCCTAGTAAACTGTGCCAGTCAGCAGCAGCATGCAGCTGGGCGGCAGCAGCATTCTGAACGCTTCAGCAGGTGTTTCCGCCGAGATCTGCTCAGAGGTGAGGAGCTCAAGCTGTTTCAAAAGCTGGATTAATTATGCTTCATGCCAGCAAATGGCTTTCTCCAGTTACAGCAAGGAAGGTTTGCAAGCTTCTTAAATCCGCTTGCCAGGGCAAATGTTCTATACACAGACTTTTAGGCTAAATAACTTGTTATGGTTAGCAGCTGGCTTGTTCCATGCTGGGTGTCACTGAAGTCTCCTGCCTTGCTTAGAATCACAGAATAGTTTGGGTTGGAAGGGACCATACAGATGAATCTGTTCCAACCCCCTGCCATGAGCAGGGACACCTCCCACCAGACCAGGTTGCCCAAAGCCCCATCCAGCCTGGCCTTGAGCACTTCCAGGGATGGGGCATCCACAGCTTCTCTGGGCATCTGGGGTACTAGCATTCACTTACTTCCAGGAGGAATTAGCTTTATGCAGGCCTGAAGGGGTAGGAGAGATGTATCTATTACTTTACTTTCTCCAAACTGGAATGAACAATGAAACCCAGGACCAGAAGGAATCTGAAGACTACACTAATACAAGATACAGCACAATTCCTACAGTTCAGTGTACTGGGAGTTGGTAGTGGCAACAAGAGGAATCCACAAGAACTACACTTAAAATGGTCACAAGAAAAACAGTGGGATCTCTTCATGTTCTGACCACTATTTACTTTAAATACAGGCAATGCTATACTTAACAGCATTTAATTTAAAAGTTATTTGAATCTACATGCAACTTACCATTCTATCCTTCCACTGTAGTCCCTAAACTTGCAGAAGATGCTTTGAAATTGTACGAAGTGCAAGGCCCTGCATCTGAGTCAGGGCAATCCCAAGCACCAATACAGGCTGGGTGGAGAATGTATGGAGATCAGCCCTGACGAGAAGGACCTGGGGGTTTTGGTTGATGAGAAGCTCAACATGAATCGGCAATGTGTGCCTGCAGCCCAGAAAGCCAACCATATCCTGGGCTGCATCAAAAACAGTGTGGCCAGCGGGGCGAGGGAGGTGGTTCTGCCCCTCTGCTCTGCTCTTGTGAGACCCCACCTGGAGCCCTGCGTTCAGCTCTGGGGACAGTACAAGAAGGACATGGAGCTGCTAAAGTGAGTCCAGAGTAGGGGCATGAGGGGCATCAAGAATACTGGAGCACCTCTCCTGTGAGGGTGGGCTGAGGAAGTTGGGGTTGTTCAGCCTGGAGAAAAGTCTCCAGGGAGACCTTGCAGTGGCCTTCCAGTACCTAAAAAGGGCCGGCAGGAAAGCTGGGGAGGGACTCTTTGTCAGGGAGCATAGAGATAGGATAAGGGGAATAGGTTTAAACTAAGAGAGGGTAGGTTTAAATTACATATTAGGAATAAGTTCTTTACTCAGAGGGTGGTGAGGCACTGGCACAGGCTACCCAGAGTAGCTGTGGCTGTCCCATCCCTGGAAGTGCTCAAGGCCAGGCTGGATGGGGCTTTGGGCAACCTGGTCTGGTGGGAGGTGTCCCTGCTCATGGCACGGGGCTGGAATGGGGTGATCTTTAAGGCCCCTTCTAACCATTCTTTGATTTTATGGAATTGACACATCAGATTAAGTTTAAATAATTGTAATCTGGGTTTTAGGAAAAGTTTTTATCAATCTACATATGATGACAATCAGACTAATAAACTATATTAGTTTCTGTTCTGTAAATCTAATTTTTCTTTCAAAAAAGAGATTAAGAACTCTGTGTTAGCTTTAGCTTTTACTACTTTGACAGCTCACCATGGAAACACACCAAGACTTCATTTATTTTCATTCACTTACAAACCTAGTCCTATTTTCCCCAAAAGGCAGTCAACACAGACCATAACTAAAGCAGAAGAGCATAGAAGCTGTGTATGAGACATTTTTCTTTGCTTTAAATGCATGGTAGTAAGCCAGTACTCATTATCATCTACTTCGGATGTTAAAAAAACAAAACACACACCAAAAAAAAAAACAAACAAAAAACAGGTTTAAAGTTAAGAAATCCAGGAAAACCAACTCTACATTTGATGCACATGAATGTCTCCAGTGTAATTTGAACCCTTAAACAGCCATTTAAAATACTAAGTATTTTAGTTTTCTTTGCTACTATACTGCAGTGTGGCTGAACTACTTTTATCAAATGAAATTAGAATCATAGAATATCCTGAGTTAGAAGGGGCCCACAAGCATCATCAAGTCTAACTCCTGGCTCCACAGAGGTCTACCCAAAACATTATCTCTCATGGAAGCAACAGGTATTAATGGAGTGAAACCAGAAAAATAACAGTCAACATGTGACAATGTCTACTGACCTAGAAAAGCCTACAAAAAGGATTACAAGTAGAGGGAAGACCTCTTTGGCCTTGGAATATTGCTTTAGATGATACCATCGTGTAATCCCATTTGTAAATACACTGAATCCCACAGGAATGATAGAGTTTGTCACTGCCATTCTTAGTGGAAGATTCTTCAGGAACCCTCATGTTCTGGTATACATGACCAACATATATCTTTCTTCCCACTCCCTGGAATACACCTCTGACTGATTTAGATGATAACACATGCTTCTTAGTCTTCTTTTTTCCAAAGATAAGCAAGTAATAATCTTTTACTCCTGCATGAAAAACTCTTTCTTGCATGAAAAAGCCTTTCTCCACACAAGACCTCCAGAACATGCACAACCATAAAGACATGCTGCACTCCAGATGAAATCTAACCAAGACGTTTTACAGTGGCATGAAACCTTCCCAGATTCAGCTGAAAATTACTTCTTTTGTATAAACTTATAAGATTTGACTTTTAAAGCTACACTACATTGGTCATTCCATCATCTGATACAGAAAATGCAGCCAGGTCCTTCTCTAAATTCCTTCTAGCAGATGAGTCCAGATCTTACAGTAGACATTTATGTTACTGGTCCTCCATGCAGTAGACATTTATGTTACTGGTCCTCCAAGCGCAAAATGCTGCAAGTTGCTATATAATTTGATACTTTTTATTGCAGTCCTCAAGATCATTAACAGTTTTCCCAGTGCTGTTTCATATTGGATGTCTTCCAACTTTACATCAACTACAATAACTTTTTGCCAATGTCATTTATGAAAAGATTAAGAAGGTTTGGCCACAAAACCAAAGCCTGAGCACTCTACTGACAAATTCTGCTCCCATTTTGTAATATTTCTCATTTTAGCACAACACCGATCCTCTCCTTTTTAAGCAATTCCCTACTTGCAGTTCTTCTCCCAGCACCTGTCCTCTTAGTGGCACAAAATGAAACATTTTGTTAAGACACAAACATGTAAGATTTATAATATTACTCCTAACAGCTAAATCTTGTTTCTACAGCAGAGAAAATTAAACAGCATTATACTTGATTATTAATCGTCATGGGTTAGCATCACCCACAGGAACAAGCTCCTGTGACTGCTGAGGTGGGGACACCTGAATGCCCTGACTTGCTGAAATGATAATCACTCACTTGAAGGCTGGGAGGTGCAGATGATCTACCTACGCAGCAGCAGGCATTCAGCTGGAAAACCCATTACTGTCCAGGGCACCAGATGTTGTCCAAGCTGACAGTGCAGCCCTTTGCCTCCCACAATCCTGAATGTATCCACAGTTCACGCAAAAACAAAAAGGAGCTTTCAGCAGGTTTAACTGCTTTCAGCTTACATATTAAAGGCAAAGGATATGCAGCAGCTGTCTTAAGACAGTTAATAATAATGACCAAGGTTTGAACATAAAGAAATGGCATTAGTATATATTTGCTTTATATTTTTGTAAGAAAGAGAAAGAATTTACATAGTGAAAGTTGCAAGTATTCAGGAAATCTCATTATCTTTATGAGTGTCTTTGCACAAGACCTGCTGCTAGATTTCAGCTGCAAATCAAAATCTGACTTTCTAATACCATGAACCATCTCTGCAGTTCGCTTTTGGTCCTATACAGAGGAAGAGCACATATAATGTACTGTATTAGTAATTAATGTATATAACTGATATATAATATCTGTTGTATATATCAACATTTCCATATCCCCTTTCTAATCTCCAGTCCTAGGGCTTGTATCTTGTATGTACTCAAGCTCTGGACTACTTACTGCTTTGGCAGCTCCTTATTAGTGCCACAAGCCTTAACTCTCCATGTTGCTTACAAATGAACCTGTCTCTTCTTCGACTGGTGCTACTAATGCATCGCCCGCACCCTGAACAATATATTTACTTCATCAGTGTGGTGCCATCCAATTCCCCTTCCCTATCCAACCCACACACCTGAGAATTACTGAGATGGTAAGACAAAAAATTAAAAAACTTTACACAAGTAGTCAGTATTTGCCCAATTCAGCTTTCATCTGGTGCTTGTGTGCTGCTCAGTTTGAGGAGAACTACTGTATTTTCTCTAATAATGTTGTTTCTACTAGAAAACTGCAAGTGCCTTATTAAACTCACTATTCTTTTGAAAAACACAACTTAAACTCTGTAATTGCTCTTTTACCATCCAAGAACAATTCTACGAAGTACTCATTGTCATTGCCAACACAAGGATTGCTGTGGGGCTTTACTATTTATTTTTTATTTATTTTTTAAATTTTTTTTTTATTTTTTTTACCAATGGTAGTAACTATACACAAAAACATGAGAGAGAATGACTCTTTGCACTAGTCTATTTTGGTATGCTAAAAATGTTCCTTTTCAAAATGAAGACAATATCATCTCTAACTTTCACTCAATCTTAAGTGCCTCAATGCTTTAGAAGTGAAACAAAATGATCACCACTTTATTATTGTGGAAACCGAAGCATTGAAATTTCTAGTAACATGCCTAACTTCATAAATCCTAGGGAACAAAAGCACTACGAATAGAATGTAATACCCTACTCACCAACTCCACTATATTCACCATGTGTTACAAGCTGTTTAATATTATTTTCATACAGTACTAGGCCCAGAGAAGGAATTGAGGAAAATGCATCAGAACCTGTCAGAATACATGGAAAATAAACAAAGCTACATGACCCACGTTAGATATTTCTGGACTTCTTGTCACCATAACATAAGATTTATGGATTTAAACTTAACAGAAATATGAATGTGTGAGAAACATCTCAAAAAATTTTCTTCAGACAGGATCTTCTGTGAAGATATTTTATTCGAGATATCAATGGTGGGTGTCCTGCCAATCAGGAGCGTATTTTAGTAAACAGATCATAACCTTTTATTCCCTATTACCCGACACCTGATCACCTCCCGTTTCCTCATTGCCTGAGTACTAGAGGTTCACAAGCTACTCGACACTCCTCTATACCACAGATGTACATTTTTTCTTTTCTTCAACCCTTTAGTTTCTCCTTGCTTATGTTTTGAGAACTTGTGATCTTTGTTTTACTGTTCTCACACTGCTCATCCTGTTTTTCTCAAGCTTCTACCTTATTTTGGAACAGTGAGGCCTTCTACTGTCCACTTCCCTACTTAGCATTTCTCCTTGTAATGACTACACAACTACGTTGGAATACAGAATAGTAATTCTCTACTGCAAAAACACAACTTTGTTTCTCACAGATGGAATGATATGCAACTTTTCACTACTTCCAACAATGGAAAGAAATGTAGTGGGATAGAGTATCTTTTCCTCTCCTCATACAGATTTTTGAAGAATTTAATAATACCACCAGTAAAATAGATATAAAAATCACCTGTGTGAGCTGAGAGAGGTGAATGAGGCCGAGGCAGAGCTGGAGACTGGCCATTGCCCATCAAACTCTTCCTGTTGCTTGTTCTACAACTGTAGGCAAAAACAAAGAAAAAAAAGACATCATTAGAAACACAGCATATAACAGCATATACTACATATGGACATTTTGAGTTTTTGCTTCTTTGTTCCTTCACTTCCCAGTCTCTTATTTAAAATCAGAGCTATTGCTGTTTTTGTAGTACTTGTATGAGTCCAGGACGTCTACGGAACATACTGGATAATGACAAAGACAGCAGTTTCCAAAGAAAACGAACAATGGATACATTTCAGGCTTGTACGTTTGCTGTTCAATGCAAAGAATATCATATCCCTGTGGAGTCATTAATAAAATGTTCTTCCCTGTCTGCAGCTTGCTTCTCTGCCATACATTTTTTTTTTAATATTTAAAAATATACAAACAATCTGAAAAAATTTCAGCTTAGAATCACCTATGATCAAACCTTTTTCTATTATATGAACTGTAGCTCCAAATCGCATGCCATGAGGAGTAATTATTTATCTATCTGACTCTGAAACAATAATTATAAATTTAATTATTGAGTTAAATTTCACATCTGTGCCTTTTGTCAATGAAACAGATGATGTCTACAAAGATGAATGCTTTTTTTTTTACTCATACATTTTTCATCTGCAAAGCCACTGATTTCCCCTATCACAAGATCATTAGGCAAGATAAATAGTAAATTAACACATCTATTAAGCTTGAGAAAGGACACATTTTTCTTAAATACAACATAACATTTTAAAATATTTGATGGCAGAGGTGTTTTTCCCCCCTTTCTACTATAGCTAATATTCTCATAAATATAAATCTTCAAGACTGCAAACATTCATGCACAAGAAAACAGTATCTTGAAGTTAAAAAGACTAATTGTATATGAACTTAAGGGCATATGCAAATGTTTACAGCACTACGATCAGATTTTTTTTTTCCATAAAGGTTTACAGAAACTCAAAACCATTAAAAGGCAGAAAATTCTTTAATAAAAAGCATTTCATTAATACAACAGAGGCATACTTGTAGATCTAATTTGTAGATGTCTCTAAACATCTACCATGTCTAACTTTCTAATGTTATGATCTCTATGTAACAGCCAGGAAACAGAACTGATCAAATTGAATAGCACAAGATGAATAAAATGCAAAAGAAGGGATAGAGTTAAGCAAGCAGGCATGAACATGAGTAGCCTGCTGGGATAGCATAAGTAGTAAGTAAAGAAGATTCAAAAGTAATCCGAACTATTACTGGTGGGGAAAAAAAAAGTCAGAGGAAACACAGACCAATAAAGCAGTACAGAAATTATTTGCAATATGTAAAAAGTGTCAAACGAAGACCAGTCTCCTCTTGAAAAACATTTTGCTAAGCACTAAGAGTGCCATATCCAACAGCTTAACAGGTTAATGCAAAGTTTATTTCCATAAATTACACAATGAACTACCACATCTATTTATTATAATCAATTAAACACTGCATTAACTCATGAGTATACATTTATTATTACCTCTCTAGGAAAAGAAAGCAATAAATGCTTTAAGGATTCACATTTGAAGTACAGGAAAAGTCACACACAATTTTTTTTTAAGAGATACACTGCAATTACTAAACTGACCAAACAGGGAAAATTTTAAGTGTGGATTATATATAAATTATGTTTAAATTAAGTTGACCTTACTACAAATATTTTTAACATACTTATTATTTAAACTACTGTTTAAGTGACAAGACTTAAGCAAATACTCCATATGTTATTAGACAACAATTTCAAAACCATGTTGTTCCATCCCTTCTCTAAATTTTGTCCAGCTGAAGAGCTATATTCGATTGCTCTCTTATCAAAGAATGGTTCAAATACTTCCTTTTGGCTTTATAACATCACTGTAATTTCAGTAATTTTTTTACATCATATAATGACAACCCTTAGTTTACCTGCTACACTTTTAGAAGATCTTGAATAACAGTTCATTTGCAGTCCTCCAAACCAAAACTAAATTCAACACAAACTTTCAGTATTCATTAGACATTTGTTAAAGGACATGACAGATTGTATCTATCCATAACGATGTGATGACATCACTACAGCATCTGTGGTGCAGGCTGGGGTTAGGAGACCCTACTACATGACATTAGGCAGCTTCACATGAGCAAAATTTGGTATTGTCACATCTCCTACAAAAAGCATAGATTTTAATCATCTAATCCCTTGATAATGCTCCCAGCAAAAGAGATTTCAAAGGTAGTAGATGATTCTCCTTTTCTAACCAAACAAACCTTACTTTTAAGTTCTAGGCCACATGCATACTTGATTAATTTTGCTACAAAGATGATTCCATATACATGTGTACAGTATCATTTACACTTAAATGCAGAAATTAACAGTTTTGTCACTTATGCCAGATTTTTTTTATTTTTTTATTTTTGTAAATAAAAGACTCTTTGTAGTCAGTTTTACATTACAATTCAAACTTCACATTCCACAGGTGAAATTAGTGCAATATCTTTCACACATTATCTAAGATATTTAATTCTAGTTATCTAGATTTTATAGTTACTTTTAAGAATTATTTATGGGGACTAGGCTGGCATTACCTCCAAATTCTAAAATTTTCCCCAGGGTGCCATTGCAAAAAATCTTTACTATTTGCTCAGATGTGGCTGCAATTGTATGAAGAATTTCACTTATCACATTCTAGTGAAGTATTTTAGACCTGGACAGGCTGGAGAGCTGGGCAGGAAGAAACCAAGTGAGGTTTAACAAGAGCAAGTGTAGAGTCCTGCACCTGGGAAGGAACAACCGGACATATCCGTATCGGCTGGGGGATGACCTGCTGGAGAGGAGCTCTGAGGAGAAGGACCTGGGGGTCCTGGTGGACAACAGGTTGGCCATGTTGGACAGCGTGCCCTGGTGGCCAAGAGGGCCAGTGGGATCCTGCCGTGCATTAAAAGGAGCGTGGCCAGCAGGTCAGGTGAGGTGATCCTCCCCCTCTACTCTGCCCTGGTCAGGCCTCACCTGGAGTACTGTGTCCAGTTCTGGGCTCCCCGGTACAAAAAAGACAGGGATCTCCTGGAGAGAGTGCAGCGGAGGGCCACAAAGATGGTACAGGGCCTGGAGCATCTTCCCTATGAAGAAAGGCTGAGAGACCTGGGTCTGTTCAGCCTGGAGAAGAGAAGACTGAGAGAGGATCTCATCAGTGCCTATAAATACCTGAGGTGTGGGAGACAGAGGGATTTGGCCAACCTCTTTTCAGTGGCGTGTGGGGACAGGACAAGGGGCAACAGCCACAAAATGGAGCACAGGAAGTTCCGCACCGACATGTGAAATAACTTCTTCACAGTGAGGGTGACGGAGCACTAGGCCAGGTTGCCCAGGGAGGTTGTGGAGTCTCCTTCTCTGGAGATACTCAAGGCCCATCTGGACACCTACATGGGCAGCCTGCTCTGAGGAACCTGCTTTGGCAGGGGGGTTGGACCTGATAATTTTTTGAGGTCCCTTCCAACCCCTACAATTCTGTGATTCTCTGATTTTCTCTAGAGATGTGAAGTAAAAAATGCGAATTCTCCTCTATTTGTCCTACGAGTAACATAAAAAAAAAACAAAGCACTGTGTGCAAGGACAAATCCATGCTAGAGCTCATCCTGTAGCTTTGTGGGTTTTTTTTTGCTCCACTCATTCTGAAATCATAGCCATCCCGTATAACCCCTGAAACAGAACTCATTCCCCAGATTAATGTTAGAATAGAAGAGGCTCTTTGTGGGTGAAAAAAAAAAACAGAAAAAAACATCTCTGGGGAACTTTGAAAGATGATCTCTGCTGCTAGAACACTGCAAACAGGAAGCAGGGTCCCACCAAGGAGGTAGCAAAGCATTACTAACAGAAGTATTTAGCCTTGAAACAGCAGTCCTCACGTACAAAGAAACTCCGAAGTTAGAGAAATTTTGCAGACAAAATCATTTCTCCTAGACACCTGCACACATCAAGTAACTTTTCCCTTCTATTGTCTTCATAAATCTATTCTTCTCCCATTCAAATCTGACAAGACAAACCAACTGATGAAAGACAGACCTGAAACAAAGCCTCTTTGTCTGTAGTAAAGTTATACAGTGCAGGATTGTAAATTTGGGAAACATAAACCTTGGTAAACCACAGAGCGCTACATTCTTGGAACGCTGCTCTCTAAAACTTGGATTTCACTTTGTGATCAGGTTGCATGACACAGAGAAGAGACCTGCAAGCCAGGTAGCAGACTACACAGGGTTTAAAATGCTGGAAGAAAAAAAAAAAAAAAAAGGAGAAGGAGAGAACTTAAAAAAAAAACTTTAAACCTTAGTCAGCCATGTTCAATACCAATTAAAATCTGGGATACACATAAAATTTGAAGAGAACAGAAACTTTGTACTTCTTGCCCTTTTCTCCTTCTCTTTCCAAGAAGATCCTCCCTGGTTTGGTTCTGTTGCCCACAGCCTGAGGTGGGAGTCTTGGATCACTGCATATCTGGCAGTAGCTTACATCGTGCCAGCAGTGCCCTGGATTACTGGCACCACTCCTTATCTTGGAATCCAATTCATAATTTCCTATTTGGTTTCCAAATCCCTCTGCCTTATCTCCCACTCACTGCCACCAATGCTCCTGCCCACTCATATCACTCCTCCTTATTGACTCTTGGCTGCTGGGGAATTCCTCCTTTAGCCTTGCTCTGCTATCAGGAACACTGAGCACTCTGACCTCTGTCTGAGTCACTCCTCCAACTGCAACAGAGAATCAGCACTTCCCATGAGAAGTACTGCCTGATAAAGCAAATGGAGGACACCATGTAAAAAGTGTGCTGTGCTGAACTGTGTTAGTCTCATACAGCTGGGGTTAACTACAGCTGCTGAAAGATGTGATCCAGCTGCACAAAGCTTGATTACCTTGCTCCTTAAATAACCATAATCCTTCCTCTATCAGGCAAAATCCCTTTGGGCAGAAATGATGGGGACTGCTAGATTCCCACTAACAATGCACAAGATAAAAGTACCGGTAATGGCCATTACAATACATCTACACTCAACAAGCTCTTGGAAAAACTAAATATAATACTAACTTGAAACAGAGAGTCAGTTCTTTAAGTCATGTACTCATGATGGGGCAGTACTTCATCCAGAGCAGAAATATCAAATGCAGATTTCCTGATCATCAAAAAATGGCAGTAACAGTGAGAGGTATACACTAAAATGGAAGTTTATTCCTCAGAAAGAGGACTAATATGTGAGCAAATTACTGGCAGTAAGGGTTAATTGCTTCCCTATCCATCCCATCCCCCCACTCCCAAAAATAAAAGGTATAGAAAGAAGGATATACTGACAGAGATTATCACTTCCCATGCCTTTCATAGCTTTAATCACTTATACTAATTTTATTCCAATATCCTTAATTATTAATATTTACACTTGTAATGAAGATGGATTTGAACTGTAAGCTGTTGTGACAGTTCACCACCTTTCATGGTGTATGCCGAGCACAGCACTACCTTGCAACACAGCTTTTTAGTTTTGGTATCCATATAACACATCTATTTAGCTGAAAGTAAAGATTAAAAGAGGACACCTATTTTAAGAAAGACTGCAAGTAAATGCTGTATTTGCTAATGTAAGTGCAAACAGACTATATCAGCTATTGCTGCACCCAAACGCAAAGCCTGACCTTGTAGACACAAGACATATTAATAATGGAAGATCGGTGTGGTGGTTTTACTCGGGTGGGCGGCCGAGCTCTACCACAACCGCTCTCTCACTCCCCCTCCTCAAAGAGGAACAGGGAGAAAATACGATAAAAGGGGCTCAAGGGTTGAGATAAGGACGAGGAGATCGCGCAGTAATTATTGTGATGGGCAAAACAGACTCAGCATAGGGAGATAGTAAGATTTATTGCCTATTACTAACAAGCTAGAGAAGCGAGAAACAAAGGAAAGAAACCAAAAGCACCTTCCCCTCCCATCCACACTCTTCCACCTCCTCCCCCCGAGAGGCACAGGGGAACGGGGGAATGGGGGCTATGGTCAGTCTATAGAAATTCTTCTCTGCCGCTCCTTCTTGATCACTCTCGTCCCCTGTGCTGTGGGGTCCCTCCCACGGGATGCAGTCCTCGCTGAACTGATCCCACATGGGCTTCCCACAGGCAGCAGCTCTTCAAGAACTGCTCCAGATCTGGCTTTGGGGTCCATCCCTTGGGAGCAAACTGCTCCAACCTGGGTCCCCCACGGGCAGCAGCTCCTGCCAGGTCACCTGCTCCTGCGTGGGCTCCTCTCCACGACCTACAGGTCTGGCCTGGAATCTGCTCCGGCAGGGGTCTTCCACAGGCCGCAGTCTCCGTCGGTGCAGGTCCACCTGCTCCACCGTGGTCTCCTCCACGGGCTGCAGTGTGGAACCCTGCTCCACCGTGGTACTCCATGGGCTGCAGGGGGACAGCCTGCCTCACCATGGGCCTCACCACAGGCCGCAGGGGAACTGCTGCTGCAGCGCCTGGAGCAGCTCTCCCGCTCCTTCTTCGCTGACCTTGGTGCCTGCAAGGCTGTTCCTCACTCCTCTCACTCTCCCAGCTGCTGTGTGGCACAGCCTTCTTTTTCTTTTTTTTTTTTTTTTTTTTTCCCTGGCTTAAATCTGCTCTCAGAGAGGCGCAAAACAAAATTGCTTATTGTCTCGGCTCTGGTCAGCAGTGGGGCCCTTACCAAACACGGGGCAGCTTCTAGATCCTTCTCACAGAAGCCACCCCTATGGCCCCTGCTACCAAAACCTTGCCACGTAAACCCACTACAGTCGGCTCTAGCATAAAGGCTATGGGATAGGAAAGGTGGTTAAAATTGTTCTGATGTTAAAATAGCATAGCTGAAAACTACCTCAGGAGGAACATGTCTCTAGCAAGACTCTGATGTAGCCACTCTGTATTTACAGCAAAGTTTAGTTTAATATTTCAGTTATATTTAACCTGTTTTGAAACTACTTAAGTATGGTACCATAGTTACTTTTTATCACGAACAGCAAGACTGAAGAGTCAACAGGGCACACTACCCTGAGTTAGATAAAGAAAAATTAAAACATTTAAAGTGAGGAATTCACTGCCTTTGTTTTGTGTTTTGTTTTTTGTAGGAAAAAAAAAAAAAAAAAAGTATTTGGCATTAAAAAGCAGTTTGGTGAGTGCTTCCAACCTCTCCAGAATCCATGCAAGTTCTGCACAGCACTAACTTGAAAGAATATAGGTAACAGCTGCAGGTGGTGCACGCTGATACCTCACAGTGGCTTCCCTGCCAACTGGTACCTTTATGGTCATACTTGATGGAGCATCTCCTAGAAAGCCCGAGTAGCACATGGCCCGGTAGCTTCATGCCTAGACCACTTTTTAAATGGCAGCAGATCAACCACGACTGCTCCTCTCTGAACACAGTGGAATTAGGGTTACATGAGCAAAATCCACAAACTCTACTCAGTGTGATCTGTTGTCCTGTTCTACCCTATAGTTAAGCAAGACTGTAGAGTAAGGAAGCAAAGATTTCCAATTTTGGGAGACATTTCTTAACTTAAAGACTAGAATAGGTAAATTTTTGATGTATTACCACTGAGAGAAATGTGCAAAACATCTAAAAAAAAAAAAAAACCATCTGAAAAACATCTGAAAAAAAAACACAAAACACGAAGAATTTACATTTCATTCTTTTAGTGGTTTACAGTGTTCCATTCTCATATCCATTTAGCATCACACAGCAAAATTTTCCAGTATATTTTTACTGGACTATGTCTGCACATTCACTTTCCCAAATCTGCTATGTGTGTATGCATGTATTCACATGTATGCATATATATATTTATACACAGACATGTATTAGGTTATATATTAAAATGTTCTGAATATACACATGTAGCCACACACAGAGAAATAATGTTTATTATATATCCCACTCACTGCAAAGAATTATTCCATATCAATCTTTAATGACCTGGAAAAATAGTCTTGGAATTTGCTGGAAAGTTTAACTGTGTAATGGATGTATTCAGGTTTTTACTCTCTTGTATTTAAGCTTTAATCAACCTGAATGAGGCCAGTTGTAGTCTGTGTGCTGAAAAGAGTGCTGTCAAAACCTAATGAACAGGACAAAACAATGATGTGTACATCTGCTAGCAGTCCTAGTTTAGCAGAGTATGTCCTGAATTTTTTCAACACATCTGTGAGCATTTTAGCTTCGGCTATTGCCTGGGTGAACTTGGACAGTGAGCTCAGGGTCCTTTGCTGGTATTTACACGTCTGTGTTCAACAGCAATTTCCCTGCCATTACTACTGCCTACCAACTGCCTCCTTATCACCAAGACTTTGATTTTCCTCAATGGCACAAAGGAGACCTTGGTCATTTCCTTATCTTTCTAAAAGTAAAAAATAAAATAAATAAAATAAAAATACAGTGAAAATCAAACTTAAAATGCAACCAGCTGGAAACATGATCATCCTCTGCACAGACTGTCTATAGAGTTCAAACGTGCATCAGTCAGCATCATTGGAAAAACATCTGCCAAGACACATCACAAAATTGCAAAAACATCTGCCAACTCTCTGCAGACCTGCGGAAGATCGTCACACACTGTCACAAAGACAGGCTTCTAATGCTGCAGACGGCCTCTCATTCTCCATTCCCACAGTGCTTTAAAAAACAAATAAACAGATAGTTCATTAGGCCTTTGCCTGCTGATAGTTACATCTGCGTTCAGTGTATTCAGCTCCAGTGACTGCTTATTTTTACTCCTAGCAATTTTGATCCATATTTTTTCCTCTTCACAAATAAAAACCCAGCAGCAATATTTAAAATTCAAATCTCTCCTAAGAGCCTAAAATGGTGTATTTCTATCTGTTGTCACTTCCTAAGGACAGATTCAGTCTTAACTTTCTACAGAGATAAATATTTAATTATGCAAAATGAAACAGAGTATTTAAGCTAATTACTGACTATATTTGTACAATATTTATAAAATACCTGCCTACAAGATATAAAATCTGATTTATGCAAAGTGGGCAGAGAGTGGAGAATGGACAAAACCACTCAGGATCAGAATTCAGACTGTGCAATTCTTCTTTGTTATCTTCAAAATGCAGTTTGGGCAACCTTGTATGATACAAGCTACTGAGGACACATTGATGGAATCGTTTAAAACCCACAGCTTCTAGACCTTCTTTTTTTAAAATCTCATCTGTGTTCTGGGAAGGGATATAAACCAAGCTAATAGCTGAAAAACACGTTTGCCATCATACTGAGATACTCAACTAAACTCCTCAACACACAATTATTTCTCTTTCAAAACAGAAAGATAAATAGTAAGACAGGACAAGAATCAGAGCAAAAATAGACAGGGATGGCCTAACAAAAAAAAGGGGCTACATTGATAGGTTTATACTATTTAACTAGCAGTCCCTTAAAAAAACAGCATAGATCACATCACATCACACCTGTGAAGATCAAAGCATCAATAGTTTTGAGATGTTAACCACGTGAAGCAGTGCCTTGCCCTGCCAGACATCATTTGCATCAGACAGGAAATATCCCATTTACTGGAACACATGTCTATCACAGCCACAGCACGGACAGGGATTTAAAACACAGGCCTCACCATGCTCTTGGCCATCCCCAGCAGGTTTACATTAATCCTAGATCTTGAGATCTAGCCACTCTAGATTCTGGCTTTAGACTACAAGCTCTTGGTGCGTCTCTTGGGATAAGAGTATGTGGCCAGACAATTCTTAACGTGTTGTAGTGGTCACCTTAAACCTAGGCTAGGGGCAGGATGTTTCTGATGCTGCCTCCTTGCTCGTCAACAGCATGGGAGAAACCAGGGGAGGTCAGTTGGGACTGCCATTCGTTGCCACATGCCCCTCCGGAGCATCAGACTGGAGTGCTGCCTTCTACCCTAACTACAGTCAGCCTGTGACAGATGCTGCTTGCTGCTCAGCCGGTCCATCCAGAGTCTGGGACCTGGGCTGGCGCCCCATGGCTGCTGTTGCTCCCAACACACACAGTCCAGACTCAGAGGATGGGACAGCTGGTGGATTTCCCCCTCGCAGTTCCACCCCCCAGCTCAAATAAAGATATTGGGCAAGACCTTTTCCACACTTTCATCAAATAGACTAGCATATCTACTCATAACTTTCACTTAATTTGGCCTTTCAAAAAAAATGAAAAAGGCAAACAAACCACACCAAAGATGCAAAGATGAAGTGGGTCCTGTTCCAGACTTATTTCTTTTGAACAGAGTCCATCCAGGCTCAACCACCGCCAATTCCCCAGGCTGTTCCGGTACTGCAAGGGAACCAAGCTCAAATCCCAAGCTTTCTGTAACTCTGGTTGAAACTGAGGCCAGCATAGCTCAGAATTAAGATAAAAAGTGGGAGTGCCTCCAGACTGCAGACAAGAAGACCTGCTTATCCCGATACCTACGACAATGAAACCCCGTCCCTACTCTCGCCAGCTCTCATTCTGTTTTCCATTTAGACCCAGCACCTCTCAGCTTTCTCAGCTTCTTGCCTGCTGGTAGCTGTCCCCAACAGCAGCCTCTATGGGCATTGCTCTTCTTAACTCACTGTATTCCATGGGACTGGTGGGTCAGGGAGATGAGAAAGACTTCATAGCGTTAAAAAGCATTTCCCAAATGGCACAGAGTACTTTTACAGAGTGTTTCTTGTCATTGAAAAAGCATGCCTGGTAGCAATACTTAATAAAGTCTCTAAGGATTAAAGTCTGCCACTCTGAAATTATCACAAATTTACACATAGAAATGGCCTAAAAACTTTGTTGCTTCAGGAGACAGCTAGAGTAGATGTCTATATGAAAGTACCTCAGAAACAACTGATCCCCTTTCATTTGGGGGTAGGAAACAGAAAGGGGAAGAAATGGTTTAGTCTGCTCTGCTTCCTGCTACAGAAGTTTCTATCTGTCAAAATAATTTATGTTGGTAATGCTACTTCCACATAAAAAAGGATCAGAGGCTTACTAACCCAAAGAATACACATCATATCAAACTCAGTCTGCTATGCACTCTACTCCAGAGACTGTCCCCATGACAAAAGCTCCTAGAAATATTTTCCACACATAATTTCACAATTTTTAGGACAGTTGTCTTTGAGATTTTTTTTTTAAATCACCTTATAGAAGTTCAATAAAATTAGTCAAATCTTAAAATTCGAGGTTAGGAAATTGCCAGTTGCGTGTAGTATAAAAATTTTGTATTGTTTCACTTTCAAACCCAGTAATTCTCTTCCCTTTTAATCCCTAAAATAAACTATATTTATACTTGATTTCTTTCTCCTATAATTAAATACTAACAGTTTTTACTCGAAAGAATAATGAGTTCAGGCATGACTGCTTTTCCCCATTTTTAAATTTGGTAGCTCTCATCCTATCAAAACTATGGAAGAGCATATGATGAATAAATGTTTTTTCTTTCAGCTTTTAGCAAATACTATCAAGCAGAAAAGATTCAACAACTGAATGGGTGAGAGAATGCTGGACAGGAAAAATTAAAAAAAAAAACAAACAGATCAAAACTACTAGGAATACAAGAGTGTGGGCCTTTCTCATTCCTACTTGTGCAGGATACTAAAGGTGGGACACACTGTAATTGTATCAAGTGCTCTATTCTCTGACTGCAAAGTGTAATACTCCCCACTAACTGCTAAATAATTGGCTTTCCCATACTAGAATATAAGATCTAACAGATTAAAACATCACTAAAACTTCTGCGAGCTGTCTTCACTTTCGTATTTTAAAATTAGAATTCTGTCGTCTACTAGGATACAATACTTTGATTATCACTAGCTAATTACTTATCTTTTTCTATTGGGATAATTCTGCCTTTTAAGGAGTCACTGTTCTTCTGAAACCAGTAGATTTAACTTTAGCTAATCCACACCAAAAAAGGTAAAGATTATAGCTCATCTGTAAACAATCACACCCAAAAAGCAAGCCAAATATGTGTATGCATATCTGTAATTTTAACCTTCTGGCAGAAGAAGGTCCACAAGAAGAGCGTGCAAGAGCAGAAAAATGAAAAGAATGTTGAATCAATTTTTTTTTTTTTAAGATATGTTGTACTGAATGTCAGTACTTCAGTGGAACATTTTCACAGCACATACAACCAGCATTAAATATAAATGAAGTAAAATACACTTTTATAGGAGAAAAAAAAAATGGAAGAAATGTTACGCCATTGAAACATAACTCTGTAACAAAGTCTTAGGGAAAAAAAAAAAAAAGAGAGACAGAAAACCCCTTCCTTTGCGTTCTCTGACAAATATCCTGACCTCACTTTTTTTCTTGTATAAACAAGCTTACATGACTTACTTAACTATTGTTTGTTCCAAATTGTGTTACTCAGGGAAGGTTCCCTGCATTAGACCTAAAAGACAGGTATGTAACTTTCAATGCTGAATTCAGCTGCAGTTTCTGAGAGTTTCACTTGCCTGAACAATAACAAAACCAGTCTTCCTTTTGTTGCAATATGGTGGGGAGTGGAATGCGGGAAGAGATCTTTCAACAGTGTTAGTATATTAGTCTCCAGAAGACACATTCTCCCACTGAAAAGGATAGCCCTGAGCAGTCACATTAGTTAACTTCCTGAAAACCAGAGTAGAGTGCACAGATCTACAGACTCAAAAGCATTTCAGCTGTGGAGTGCAGATGCCTACTGAGCATCTGCAAAACAACAGAAATGAGCTTCAGGCTTTTTACGTCACTTTGACATTGTCTTATTCCTCTATTATTATTATTTTTTTTTAAGACAGATTTGCACTCTTTCTTTAAAGGAATTACTACAAGTAACAGGAAAATAGTCTTGTTCATTTTATAACTTAACTTCCTGAAAAATATCATAGAATCATAGAATACCCCCAACTTGCACGGGACCTACAAGGATCATCAAGTCCAACTCCTGGATCACCAAAGGACCACCTAAAACTCAAACCATGTGTCTGAGAGCACTGTCCAAATGCTTCTTGAACTCTGTCAGGCTTAATGCTGTGCCCACTGCCCTGGGGAGCCTGTCCCAGTGCCCGAACACCCTCTGGGTGCAGAACCTTTCCCTAACCCCCAGCCTGACCCTCCCCTGTCCCAGCTCCATGCCGTTCCCTCGGGTCCTGTCGCTGTCCCCAGAGAGCAGAGCTCAGCGCCTGCCCCTCCGCTCCCCTCATGAGGGAGCTGCAGGCCGCCATGAGGCCTCCCCTCAGCCTGCTCTGCTCTGGGCTGAACAAACCCAGGGACCTCAGCCACTCCCCATATGTCTTGCCCTCTAGACCTTTCACCACCTTTGTTTTCCTCCTTTTGACACTCTCTAACAGTTTTTTATCTTCCTTATACTGTGGCACCCAAAACTGCACATAGTGCTCGAGGTGCGGCCGCACAAGCACAGTGCAGAGCAGGACAACTGCTTTCTTGGTAGCAATGTCGTGCTTGGTTCCACACTTTCCATACAACAAACAACAGACATTTTGTAATTAATATTATGTACTGCCTTCTGCTTGGACACAAGTATTCAACAGTGCTTAAGCAAACTGTTAATACACTGAAATTAAGAAAACAGGCTTTTTTAAAACCACTACTTAGAACAAAATATGTCTGTTTGATAACCATGCTCTTTACTGGTTAGAAGCACAAATATGAACATTTATCTATGAGGCACTCAAACTGAAAACTGTGGCTGTTCCAGTGAGACCTCTCGGAGCACCATCAGCGCCCCATTTGAGCGCATGCAGACTGGCTGCAGTTCCAAAGCGTGGTCTGCAAACAAAAGGACTCCCCTCTCTTCACTGAGAACAGTGTTCTCCTCTCCTTACACCATCAGCTGAGCAGAAATTTTGTAATTAAATCATAATTAAGCAACGAGAAGCATTATTTTCTCAGAAAAAAAAAAAAATAATAATAATAAAATAAAATAAAAAATCCTTTCATTGTGCCCATTCAGCTGCTGGTGTCTGTTCAGCCTGCCAAAGAGGACATCAAGTAATGCCAGCTATGGCGGCTTTCATGAAGAGGTTGTTTGTTCAGTAGGAACCGGTTGTCTGCAAACTCACGCTGAAATGTTAAGTGACCAAACAATCCATGTTCATAACTAACACATCACCGTCCACATACGTGCGGCTGGCAACGTGGCACTGCCCATCAGTCAGATGGAGCTATAATGAATTGGAGTCTTTTTGCCCCTGGTGTTTCCCAAACATAGTAAAATCTTTTTAATAGCAGAACAAGAAATAACTGATTTGTAGAACTGTACATATGGGCTTTCTTCTTTCCAGACGAAAACTGACATTATGTAAGAAACATAACTGTCAAATATCATTTTTTGTTTAACAAAGCTTCATGAGAAACCTGGCAGAAAAAATACTGAAATACCCTCTAGGATACTGGCAAACAGCTAACTCTATTTACAAAACTACATCAATCACTTCTTTCGTCCACAATTTTCTATTAGGCATGCATGCACTGCCTGTACTTAAGAGTCAATGTGTCTACCCTGGTGTAGCTACATGAATTTATTCCTCATTCCACTGATGAAGTAACAGGTCTTTTACTGGTTTAAATTTTCTCAGATGAAAATCAAAACACACCAGAACACACACGAAAATATACACTCTCTTTCTCAACTGTAATTGTGGACCAATGTAGCTACGTCAGCATAACTAACTGGCCAGATATAACTCAAATAATTACCCCTGTATAAAAGCCCAGTGTATACACCAGGTCTGAGAGCAACTTCGGTTCACGCAGCAGTACACTGACCTCAGGAAGGCAGTCTATTATACATGCAGATCACGGTGCTTTGCTGCAAAGTCACAATGACGTAACCAGAAACGTATGAATAATCTCCAGTGAAGCAATTCAAACATCTCCAGGCATACTCATCAGCAGGGATGACAGCACAAGGCTTCTGACATGCAGCCACTCTATTTTTTTTTTTTTTTGTAACACTTAATCATCAAGCACCATACAAGCCAAGAAAGATCAGATGATTTACATTTTTACATTTGCTGCCACAGACCTGGCACTTAATATACTTGCACATTTATGCTATTAAAAATAGTATGGTGCAGTACTGAAAAAAGTTTCAATGGCATAAGTTTCAAGTGACTACATTACTCAGTGATGTCAGAAACAAATTATCTAGGACATCCCAAATAAGTACTGATGAAAGTATTCATGTCATGCCACCAGACGTTCCCTTCCCCCTGATATGCTAAGTCTTTTTAATGATCTAAATATCCAAAACTCTATTAGCCATATGATAATTAATACTATTTTAGAATCTTCTATGAATTAATAGATTTTCTGGAGATCAAAACATAATAGTGCTAGGTTGCAATCTCTCAGATAGATTCTTTCTTCTTTTCTGCAGTGGTATACTTCATACTGGTGACCTGGCAAAACAAAACCTGAGCTTAAATTTCTCCACATGGTTATATTTGATGAAAATTTACTGAGTAAAACTGGAAAATAATTTTTTGTTGTTGTTTGTTTGTTTGTTTTTAAGAAAAAAAAACACTGCTTTTAAACAAAAGTTCATTCAACACTACATTATCCAATCAGAGTTCTAATGAAATGAATCTCCAAGAATGAATGCGGCCTAGAAAATCCATCCATATTCTGTCTTTACCAAGATTTCTTTCTGTGGGTAATGTCTTATAGAAATGTGCTATTTTCAGGACTAAGTAAGTTTGGTTCCTAATATTTCTAATATTTCTCTCGATTTCTTCAGTGGCTTGAAACATTCTATTTTCTCATGAAAAATCAAGAACAAAGATAAAAGGCAAAATGACAATGGAACATTAACATTCATCCCCAGTATACTTTTCTGTACTGGACTTAAATCTGTACAGTGATATAGTAAACCACAAGAACATAGATAAAAGACTAAATCCATCTTAAACACAGAACAGAGCATACAGGCTTTTTATGAGAAGGATTTTTGGATATACTTTGCCCTGTAAAAATATCTATACCAGGAAAGGTGCATTTCACTACCAAAGTAATACACTAATTGTCCACAAATAGAAGTAGGTCACAGAGGATTCATGAAAGCAAATGCCAATGACTCAGCGTGTCAGAAAGAAGAAAAGGAAAAAAAGTGTGCAAGGATATGATTTATACCATGCAAATAGCTATGAGCTAATATCTGAAGAGGAACCATTTCACAATGAAGATTCATTTAGTTCATCCTGATGTATCAGGAATGAAGTATCATGTAAGAGGTTTAGTAAAGTAACATCCAAATGCAAAGAGGAAAGAACAAGCAATGATAATTATAGTTAACGTTTTAATTTTGAATACATTGGTTAACTTACCGATCACGACTCTGAAAGCCTTTCTACCTGACACAACAGCAACAATAATTTTAGGTGTCAGATCTAGCAGCACTGCAGGCAGCAGCACAAACAACCTGAGGTGCTACAGGAAACACTATCTGTCACCACTACACTACATGGGATGGCATACATCTCTATTAAAACTTAAATGTTTAAATAACATCTATTCCGATATGAGAAGGACTGCAGGAAAATTTAAAAAACCAAAGCAAGCGTGTTGACAATTGTTGTAACTGTACAATGCAGTACTTATAGTTACACCTAAACTTCTAGCTTCTGGATTCATGCAATGACTTAAGAACTCCAAGTTTTTGGTGTTTCAAGGTATGGTTTGTGTTTGTTTGGTTTTGCCCTTTTTTTTTTTTTTAATCTTTTTTCTTTTCTGGATTTTCTTGGAAATTTATATGTCAGGCCCTATTTTGGCAACAGAAAGACTTAGTATGGACCCTAAACATCTGAGAACAATCAAAAACTAACTTCAGTCCACAAAGGTTTCTGCATTAGAAAAATATGTGTTAAAATCTATACAAATCCAAATAAAAATTAATGCTGGCTTGGACATGTGAAGAAACTGAATAGCGTGGTTCAATGTGTAGTCCTTTTCCTTCACATGCCCATCCCTACTACTCTAGTATCACAAAGGTTTTTTTGTTTGTTTTTTGTTTGTTTGTTTGTTTTTGTTTTTTTTTTGTTTGTTTGTTTTTGTTTGTTTGTTTGTTTTAAATCTCAAAACTCTGTAATCCTGCAAGAACAGATGTGTCTCGATTTTTGATTTTTACTTTAGTTAACACTCTGGCTTGGAGTAACGTATTGGACAGCAGAGACATGGCGGTGGAAAGAATAAAACAGAAGGAATCTGTGTCAAAGATGAACAATGAGGAGAGCTGGAACACTCTTACAAAAGCTGTTTTACAAAGTGTCCACTGTTTATAAACTGTTAATTACATACAAATACACAAGAGCTCAACTGTTATCTCAGAATTAACAAGAGAAATTTGTTACTTACAAGGAAAAATATCTCACATTTTTTGCTTCCGTTGATCCTTTTTTGAATGAGAACTTGTGGCTATGACTAATGCTGGATTTAGAACTAAGAAACACTCAATTTGCCTTTAAAACAGTACAATGGCATCCTACAGAACTTCCCCCTTTCCGTGTCTTCACTCTATCAACCACATCACATTTTAGTCTTCAAACTCTGTTAAGACGTATCGCTATGTTAGCTAAAAACATGCCTATCCACTCATTTCTGTAAGCTCACTGCCATGAGGTTGCAACGTCATCGTTACTATTCTGATTCACACCTGTATTTCCATCACATAAATCTTGCAGATTACCAGCCATCTTGAGACGTATGAATGAAGAAAACAGCAAGTTGAATGCACAACTTAAAAATAATTTAAGTAGCTTTAATACACAACTATTCTGTTCCACTGAAATTTTGGTTTGGCACCATTTCTACATATTTACTTTTGATATGATAAAGATATGTTCACGTGGAACTACGAAATGTAGCAATCTGTGATCTTCTAACCTTTATAATAGTAAAGAAGAATATTCTGAGAGTTTGAATAGTAATCCTTCATTTCCTGGATTTTGCAAAATAGATGCCTCAAACCTCTAATTTGGTTCAGTGATTTAATCTGTCAAACATTTGACTTTCTACTAATAAAGCTCTTGCCCAAACTTTCAGATCTTTACAAATCACCTCCAGCAGATGCTGAGCTCAAAAGCCAAACCAAGGCATGTATATGAAAGACAAGAGAATGTCAGCAAAAGTCACTTCCACAAACATATTGAATGTATACCCCACCTGGACTGCTGTGTTCAGTTATGGGGACCCAGTACGAGAAGGACATGGATGTATTAGAACAAATCCAAGGAGGGCCATGAAGATGATCAGAGGGCTGGAGCACCTCTCCTGTGAAGACAGGCTGAAAGAATTGGGGCTGTTCAGCCTGGAGAAGAGAACACTCCGGGGAGACCTTACAGTGGCCTTCCAGTACCTAGAGGGTGCTTACAGGAAAGCTTGGGATAGACTCTTGGTCAGGGAGCGTAGAGATAGGATAAGGGAAAATGACTTTAAACTAGAAGAGGGGAGATTTAGATTAGATATTAGGAATAAGTTCTTCACTCATAGGGTCATGAGGCCCTGGCACAGGTTGCCCAGAGAAGTTGTGGATGCCACAGCCCTGGAGTTGCTCAAGGCCAGGCTGGATGGGGCTTTGAGCAACCTGGTCTGGTGGGAGGTGTCCCTGCCCATGGCACGGGGCTGGAATTAGGTGATCTCAAAGGTCCCTTCCAATCCAAATCATTCTATAGTTCTGTGATTTTATAATAAAGGAAGAGAGACATTCATTGTTATTTTCCATCCTCAAATGACAGCTATAAAAATCACCATTACTCATATAAACAAATTTTACCTTTGAAGACATAAATTAAATGATAAAGCATTAATATAAATCAATTTTAACACAATCACATGCTTTTTAAATCAACTCCCTTTTACAAATATGTAACTCAACATTAAACCAGAATGACTTTTCAGTCCTTCAAAATCTCAATA
Source organism: Oxyura jamaicensis (assembly GCF_011077185.1). Lineage (NCBI taxonomy): Eukaryota > Metazoa > Chordata > Aves > Anseriformes > Anatidae > Oxyura > Oxyura jamaicensis. Next base: position 23,384,036 of record NC_048926.1, on the reverse strand, counting down.
AAGTTTGTGCAGGTCATGGTAACCCAGTTAGGAAGGGCTGGACAACTAATTTGATGTACATATGGGTGTGTGGCCAATTAAAAAGTGACTGATTGTTTTCTCAACCTAGCTTGAACTGATTAAAGAGATCTTGTTTTTACTAGGTTGTATTATCTTTTACCACATTGTGAATAGCACAAATTTAGCTGATACCGGAAAGTAATGACAACTAAGTTTTAAAAATTTAGCAATAAATTAAAAACAAAAACCAACAGACCAAGACATTCATTGGTAAACTATTTTTTCCTATTTTTTCCTGAAACTTGGTGAAATTCAGTAATCCCTTGCTTCTAAAGCATTCAATTAGATGTCACATGATTTAGGGGACTGCTTACAAATCCATACAGATTCTTTATTTCTTAAAGTTCTTACAGAAAAACAGCATATTTTGTTCCCTTATTTTATTTTTTTCAGTAAATAAACAAGAATAACAGCTTCACACTTATTTAACACAGGGAATCAGAGACACAGGAGATACTGCATCACTTTACAGAAATCTGAAAGGCTCCCAAGAAATTCTGTGGGACTGAAGCTGGACTGAAAAATTACATTACTGATACTTGTAGGCTTGATATTACAGCTCAGCAGAGATCTAAAAGCAAGTTAGTTTAAATTGACTATTCAATATGCTGGATTAGCTATACCTTTAGAAGATAATTTAGTTACTCTTTCCAAAGGAAAATTCTGGTCTTCCTATTCACTAATGTCTCACAGCATATTTCATGGCTGTAGAAAAGTCATTCATCATTGGTAGAGATGAGAAAAATGCTGCAACATGATAGAAAACTACACGTCATATCCTTTACAAGTCTAGCTTTAACAGTCCCAATGCCTGTAGCCATATCACCTCGTGCTGTGATTTTGCCACATCTCAGGCTATGCAGCATTAGGCTAACTAGCTTGCTGCAGGAAATGATGATGATCTCTTCTGAGTCAGTGTTAAGCACACACCCCAGTATGGTGCTGCAGGGCACAGTGCTGTTTTCCAGATGAATCTGGGCTGCCAACCACGTGAGATCATTAAGAGATCACTACCTTTTTTTTTTTTTTTTTTTTTTTTTTAGGGTAAGGGTAGTTAAGCACGCACTTTTGAAAAAAAACATCCAACATCCAGAAAGCCAGATCAGCTGAATGAGTTTTTTTTCAGCCTGGGGTTGCTTCTCAAGATCTCAACAAGCTAACTGAAAAGGAGGTTTAATCATTTTGACAGCAAAAATATTAATGTTAAGCAAACTTTTTTCTCGGCCAACACTTGATTTGAAACCAACATACCCTGTGATAGAATCAAGCCTCTGAAAACTGCCAGACTAACCAAAATAGGCCTGTAACTATTAGATATATGCAACACGTTCATTCAAGACAACTTATCACCGATGACAATGAAGTGCAATGAGGATGTTTAAGATTAAACTGAAAAATTACATATTGCTACACTTAACAAATCAAATTGTTATCACAGCATTAGCCAAGTATAAAAAGTAGGTAAATTATCCTGATAGCCTCCTCAGGAGCTTATCAGTACTACACATGTGAAGACAAGCATAGAAATTCAATTATTTTGTTGAGGCAAACTGGTGGTGTGCAACCACAGTACAAAGTGGAAGTCAAAATTTCTCATTCAAGGGATAATTCAAGAGCAATCATACTCTCAAGATATGTATTTTTCAATACAAGTAGTACATAGTATCTTTCCATATTGTCACTTTATATATTCAGTGTACTGGGAGAAGGGAAGGAAAAAAATGTCCAGTATGCCTTAAGCAAAACTATTATCTTTCACTGCTAGAGGAAGGTGCTTTCCATCTTACTTCAAAAACATCAAATCAATTGAAATTAAGTGTACGTATACACTTGTTTGAAATCTTGGTAACCACTGTACTCAACATTAACAACATTGTGCATTTTATTTTCCAGTATTAAAATACACCAAATATGTGAAAAAGTAATCTGTGTTTGTTTTTACACATCTCTTTTCTTCTAGAAACCAGAAAGTCACATGTACACAAATGTACAACCACATGGTATTCCTCCCAGTAAACATATGTCCATTTTTTTTAAAAAAAAAGTCATCGGTAGATAGAATGATGCTTTTGTCTGAAAAAGTATTTGGGATAAGTGATAAATGCATTGATTTTAGGTGTTTTTTCTCTAGATTTTATGTAAAACTAAACTTTGACTTGATGTTTTTTGTTGTTCAAAACTGTAAAACCATTTCAGACTGTAGCCTTCCTCCTTTAGTCTGCAATGGAGTCAATTTACAGAAATGAGACAAAACTGGAGTGGCCCAGTTTTATTCCAAGATCTGTTCACAAATGAGAAGACAACACACCTCCTGCTACTCTCAAGAATAAAATCACTTGGTGCAATGTGCAAAAGAACATAATCATGAAAAACATTACTCCTCTTTATATATGCAATACTACTCCAAGACCTCATTGTTCTAGACATCATACACAACAAATGACAGCCTCTGCTGGAAAAAGCTTACACAGTCTGAAAACTTAGGCATAACATGTAGATGAGACAAACATCTCCAACAGGTTAGAAGAGGGTGTGGAAGAGGTAAGGTGACAGAAAAAGGGTGTGCTACAATTCTTGGCCATCAGGAAGAGTAATCACCTCACTACTCATCTGTCCTATTAGCCCATTACCTAATTTAAGGTTTCCATCTGCATCACAGCAGAAGTATGCCTTAAGAAGCAATGTACAGAAAGGACAAAACTGCCACTTCTCCCATCTTTGCTTTTGTTTGTAACACGTTTTATGCTTCGTGAATACCACTAGAAGAGAATAAAAGAAAGAACAAACAAAGAAAACCTTTAGTCCCCCCACAGTCATAAAGCCAGGAACAAATTACCTCCTGCATCAGTTTTCCTTGTTCTGCAAGATTTTTGAGGGAACAGTAGCCCTCACTTTGACATAGGACTCGTGGGAATCCACCATCTAATAAATGCCCAAGTCATTAGATTAACTGGCATTGCTCTCATAAAAAGGTAACTATTAAATACAAATGGCTTAAAAACAAAAAGTCTCATACCGTTCAGTTATCAGAAAAACTAAGCACCACATTCCTCCCAAATCATTATCTAAAGAATAATATACAAAGAATAAATATTTTAACTACTTGTACTTCTGCAGCATTTGAAGTGGAAGTCCTACATTTGCCTTCATTTATCTTGAACGGTTGTGATGATAGTATTTGCTGCCTTCAAGCACACGATGGCTACCATCTACTGATAAGCAAAGTCCCCCAGTCATGGCTTACAAGTGTTTGGTTCATACTGTTCCTTGATATCTTTCAGATAAGTAGTTTGGTAAACAGTCTCCAGAGAAGAAAAATATTTTTGACCACACAAATATTTCTAAATATTTTTTGAAATGTTTGTAAATGTGTATGAAAAACAGAATGATAAGGTACCTCCAACCTTCATTTTTATTGTGTGGCACTACCTGCTTCCAAAGAGGCCACTGCATAATGCATCCCACTGAACAAGAAGCTCAAGAAATTTAATCCCTCCTCTGACACTAACAATGTTCATAACTACAAAATGTTTTTTCGTATGAGCTTTTCCATAAAATAGGGTAATTACATTGGCTATCAATATCTTGTTATATGCATCTTTAGCATGCATATGTTAGAGTACTTACTTTTACAGTAACACCTTCATGTAAAAAAGAAGAATCCTTAAAAACATAATCACCTAAAACTCTGCAGATACTTTAAGATTTCATATGCACATATTACCTGTGCATTAAAACTATGTTCAGCAATATCTCATTTCATTTGGGTGCTGGACTTCTAGCATGCACTGAATATGCCTACCACTTCTCAAGCTCTAGCTCCTGGATCTTGGTTTTCTGAGCGTTCATCTTCTCAAATTTGTCACTGATTAAGTAAACACATTACCTTGACTGAGAAGACCAAATTACTAAATCTCTAGCGCTATTACTCCATGTCATGTTTCCTGTAGAATGTCAGAGTAAGTGATCCTACTGGTTTCTTCTTGCCTTATAATTTATGAATCAGAAGAAGGAAACACATGATGGTTAAAAGGTATTAATTTATAGATAATGCTGAATGCTTAGGTCTGACCCACACAAACAATTTGCATATTTAATAAATTAATCTAGTATATTCATATACTCTAGTATGTTTTGAATTTCCTTTAAAACATTTCCATACCGAAAAGGAAAAATATAAAAGGAATTTTCTGGCTTTGGGGAATACATGTAAGAAAAAGGGTGAAGAAACTTCATTTTTTGGTTTAGAAATTTTATTCCACCAATAGCAATCACTCTTCAAAGACTTGCAAAAGATAATATTTTGACATTTGGCAAGACAGAATAGAACATGTGAGACACTCAGGAAGGAAAAAAATGAGATTGAAGTATATTTCCCAACAGAACTCATGTTCTCTCATTAGTCATAGGTCACAGATGGAGAGCAGATGCCTCCAAACAGAACAGTTCAATCATCAAAACATGGCAGAAGGGCCAGGGGGAGAAGCCAAATCACCAAGCTCCAGGTAAGGGAAAAGACAAAACAAAGCAAAAAACAACCCTCACTTACAAAGCATGTTACACATTTTCTTTGTCCATCATGTGGGGGAAGCACAAGGAAGATGTTCTGGTAAGACTTGACTGTACAGTGAACTGACATAATCATCCTTTTGCGTGGGGTGTTTGCAGACAAGGTGAATAGAGCATATTGGACTTGTCTGACTGCCTTTGCTTCTACTGCTACAGCACTTATGGAAATTCCCTTGACATATCCATGCATAAGAAGCAGCTAGACAAGCCTAGACTCACTGAAAAAGGAAATATGTAAAATTAATACACACATTCTATTTTTTTTATCAGTTAACTCTGAGAGGGTTAACATTATTATCACAAAGGACATTAGCTAATTATGAGTTATCAGTGAACAACATTGTCAGATGAAAGGGTTAACATTCACACATCTTTTTTCCAATTTCCATAGAAGGAAATAAAAAAGCTGTGTGTTGATTTGCATTATGAAAGCTGTCCTGACAACAAATTCTGTTAAACACCAAGACACTTGGTTGAAATTTAAAACTTTAAATTATTCTCATCATCACTATCCCATTTCTGATGCACCAAGAACTGATTATGCTTATGCCTGAACTATGTTAAATCTGCAAACATATTTATTTATCTACTGAAACATTCTTATAAATAATATTGCCCTCTCTCAGTCAGCACACACTGTAACCAGCAGGAAATACCCATGTCTGAAGGGGTAACTTAGCTCTAGGATTTCTAGGCTCACTGGCATTAAGCTATATATTGTTAAATGAAATGACACACATCTGTTGCAATAATTCTGTCAATAGAAGAACTAGGGAAGCTCCCCTTTCTATGCGTTTGTGTTTCGCCACAGCCCTCCTGCAAAAGTTTCAGATCTCATGTCCCATTCCCTCTCTGACAAACTCCCTTTTGGGTTCCTCGCTGTTGTTTCACTACAGAGTCCAAGAGAACTTGTGGCCGCTGCAGTGCCACTTGTGGGACACTTCCCCAGACCGTCACCACCTCTTGGCTGGAGGAAGGTCCTGCCTCTCGGTCAGACCCAGCCAACACGCACACAAACAAGTTCTCATGTTCCACTTGGGTTTAGTTGTGTTCGCAGGGGGGACAGGAGCGGTGCTGGAGGTTGAAGTAAGTAGTTACAAAATTAGCTGTTCTTACAGCCTTTTTTTTTTGGTCCCTACTTCTGATGTTTCCATACATTTTTGTGTAGGAATACCTTTCCAGAAAATTTCAGAAGCTCACCCAATAAGTGATTATACCAGTTTCCCAAAGAGAAACTTAAAAGCTTTAAGAACATAAATGTAAAGTAAAAGCTCATTCATTATACTCACACTTTGGTCAAAGGAAGGTCAGCTAGTTCAAAATACTGTCCCCGTGTTCCACCCTAACAATTTTAGGGTTTAAATCTGATGCATTAAAACATCACATTTAAATGTATTTCAGAAACAAAGTACAGGCGTTTTGCAGAAACTCATCTCTGGCGTACAGCTTTAACATATCAAATTTTATTATATAAACTCCTCTCTCCCAGATACAAGTACAAAGAGCAAAGGGTCCAACACTGCATCTTGTTCCACGTGTGCAAATCTCTTTTCTGCTCGTGGGCCCATGCCAAATCCCATACAGAATGATGGGGCCCAGCAGCCAGAAAGAGAAGACTGACTACACATTGTTCCCAAATGCAGTAAAGAAAGCAGCTGGAGAAAAAGAAAAGTCCATCCTCCACTACTGTTCCAGTTATAAGCATCTTGAGTGCTACTTAAAACAATCCCAGATAACAAGTACCAGCATTCAAACAAAATGAATTAATTTATCAGCCCTCTCAAGTTAAACTCCAGAGAAAATTCAAATTAATATAATTTCCTTGGAAATTAAAGGATTTTTAAAATGGAATTCTCTCTCCATTTCTTAAGGGAAATACAAGTAGATTTCATGATATTTCACAATGTAAATACTATGCTTGTTTCAATTAGTCATATTCAAATAAACAAATAAAAACATCAAATAAACCAACTACTTCTTCCAATGGTGGAATAGAGCCCAGAATCCTTCTTCAGTTTTAGGAGACAAGCCACATTTTCCAGAAGCAAGATCAGAAATGGCTGTACTTGGATAATTTTCCAAAGCTATAGTACAAACGCACACTATAAACAGCATAAATCCCCTTGCAGATGAAATAGCTTCTTTCATGCCTCAATGTGTCTTTGAACAAAGCACAAGAGTAATTTTTTTCAGATCATTGAACTGACCTTATAATGTTAATAATCAAGTTCTCAACAAGTATTATTTTAAAGCTACTGCTTGAATATTTATGTATACAAATGTCTGTGCACCCATGTGTGTGTATTTAGTCTGTCCGGATGTATACTTATATACAGATGCGTATAAAAATAAACGTAAGAATCCACTGATATTGCTAGCATTTCCTCTCCTCTAAGTTTACAGTCCTGCAAGTCCCCTGAAAAATATGAATTCTGTCAGACAAATAAGTTTTCAGCCTGATGTATTCCCTTATTGACACACTCAAAAAGATTGTTTGTTATAACCACCTTACTGCCATTAAGGCAATATTATTTTTGAAACTCTGCATTGCAATAATATGCTTGCATTGCAAGCACCAAGAGGTCTGAGGGTATCCACATTTTTACTAAAAGTATTTCAATATGCAACTCTTGACATTAGTATTTCTTTCAGCAAATTAAGTAGCATTAGGAACAGTATTTCTTCAGTAACCAAATCAACACACTTGAATTTACATAGTACTACCTTGATCTACCTATCATTAATATAGATTTTAAAAAATGCTTATACACAAACACACAAACTAGAGTAAAATATTTGTAAGAAAATATATGTATCCTTGATTTACATATGATTTATTTGGATGTTCATAATTATGTGTTTTAAACCAGCCTCATCAAGACAGACACAAAGTTCATGGATAAAACAGCCATTTTCCTATATATAAGCAGTGCCTTGACATCATCTTCAACATTTTCATAAGATGATTAAAAAAAATCAACTTGTGGGTAACCTTTTAACTATTTTTCATCAACGTATCATCTTAAACCTATATTACAGCCAAATGATAGGGATCAAAAGCAGGCTATTACATGTTAACATATCTCCATAATTACTGCATATGCTGAAAAAAGAACGGGTGGGAGAAGGAAATTGCAGCAGTTTTTACTTTCTAATCACCAAACCGAACATGCCGGTATTTCATGGGAATAACAGATTCTACCTACAATAATAATAATTATCTTTCAGGAACAATAGAGCATGACGGTTTTCCTTACTTCTAAACAATTATTTAGGGAAGACCATTACTAACTGAAAGAAAGGGAGAAAAAGCTGATATATTTATTCTGGCATGACCCCAATATTTTTGTACTTATCTGTCAGTGGCAGGAATACTAGTAATGCACAGTTGGTAGTTCTGAGCTCTCTCTGTTGGGTAGATCAATCTGGGAATTGTTCCGGTTTACAACATTTCTGAGATATGTTTATATTTACTGGGAACCATGCCAAGAGGAGTTTTCTAGTTTGCTACTATTCAATTTGGCTTTGGCATTTCAAAGAAATTCACAGAACTGACCTACCATGAGATTTAAGGCTGTACTATGTTATCTCAGTTTTAATAAGTTACAAGATTATACTGTAGCAGACGTACCAAATAAAAATACTTGAATAGTATATAGAAATACAAGTATCAACAGTATATAGAATATTTATTCCTACAAAGAAAGTACTGAAACATTAGTATTGAGAAGTATATGGTTTTAGAAATGCATAGAAAAATGCCAAGAATGTAAAGCTTGGGTGATCTCCTCCTACATCTTTACCAGAGAAAACTTAAGTCCCATTAAAAACTAAGTAAGGTAAGGACACACAGCATTACACCATAAACACTCACATCAAATGAAATAAAGAGCCCAATACAGAACGCTTACTTACTATGCCTAAACATAAAATTATGTATTAACACTGTATTCTCGGGAGGCTTTAAAATTCCAGAGTTACTGCCATCAGTGACTTTGCAAATGTAAGGTTCTCAGGAGACAATCTGTGAGCTGTTACTGAATCTGACACACCTGTTGAATAAGGCTGAATCAAGGTTAACAAAGCTTACTGATTTTCTCAATTTGGGAAACACAGTGAGTTATGTACACATCTATCCTTGTGCTGTAACAGTGTTCCTTTCAACGAATCTACCTCCTACTATATATGTATATATTTAAGTGACATAACATCCTGATCCATGTCTACAGCCTTTAAATGTGGCAATACACACACAAGAACTCAGTGTGATCTGTGGAACAGCTTTACACCATTATTAAGTTAGCGTTCCACTTAGTAAGCACCATTAACAATGTTCAACCTAACTCAGCTGGCAGTACCTTTATATTCTGAACACAGCAGTTCCAACTACCTAATGGTTTCATATCCAGTATCTAACCATATAATTTCCACTTCAGTTTTCTACTTCCAAAGTCACACAAACTGAAACATGCACCTAATTCATGGGGAGCCCACCCCAGGATCCTTATCTAGCCATCACTTCCAGCTTTGACAAAGAATTACCAGATCCAAGCCCATCAGTCATTATGTGCAGCCACACAATGAGGTGTGCGAGCTTACTGCTACCAGAAGTTTGAATCTCTGACAGAAGGTGACACAGAAAAGGCAACTATAAACAACCACATGTGTGAGTGCCTATTAATGCTTAAAAATTACATTTGAGAAGGATCAGTCAACTGCTAATAGAGGAAGAACTTCAATGGCTCTGCAGGACATCAACAGCAGATGTAAAACAAGCTCAAAGTGGGAGAACTAAATCTCTGTGTAATGTGCCCACTTCGTGTGATGTGTCCCAACAGCCACAGCTAATGAAGGGAAGTCTGGACTACTGTCCTTTTGATTCTCTGGGTAAGGACAAAGACTGTCTCCTGCTACGTAACAGCAGACACTAACCATAGTGGTTAATAAATAAATAAATAAAATTATGGCTTGCAGCATATTCCAGAGCTTTCTAAGCTTTCTTTCTTTTTTTAAATCTCAGTCTTATGGTTGTTTTCCATGGGTTTTCTACAGCCAGAGCCTTGGGTCATACCATGAAGATCTTGATTTAATTCTAATAAAATAGTTTTTTTTTTCAGTGCAAAGACTAAGCAAAAAAAAAAAAAAAAAAAAAAAAAGAATGTGACCAGAAGAATCTTCACCAGTCTAGCTGAAGCTAAGAAACAATGATGGCTCACTGGAGAAAAAATGATTGTTGCCAATATTCAACTGCAAGCAGAACTTTAAATTTAATTGCTTGAACAAAAAGATTGGCCAAGTAAACCAGCCAGAATAAAGACAAAAGTGTATTCACTTTGACAGTGAGACTGTAAGACTATCCCCCCCTAATGCACAACCCCTACTGTGAATGAAAGGCAATAAAATTACCAAACTACATTAACACTTCACTATCTAGCACAGGAAGCAGTGGGATCATTAGTCCAACAGATTACCTTTTAACACATATTCGATGGCAATGTGTTTTAAAGCAGATAGCCTGCACATACTTATTTCTTATTCCCGCCAAAGTTAGGATAAAGATCATCTTCCTAAATATATGCAACACCTATTAGGACAATAAACATCTGTATCTCCTTCTCCTGCAAGCAGGAGTTAAGGTAAACTCAGAGGGCTGAAAGCAGGGAAGAGATAAAGCTCTTCTAATCACCACACTCCCAAACATACACTAAAGTAACACAAATACAATTAAAAAAGCTATCTTTTGTAAGTTGTAACTGATGGTCCTCTAAAGTACCCAAAGTGAAATAGCTCAAGTTGGAGCACTGACAGATTCAGCTGGCATCTGCACAAGATGGTTAATTCCAGTGTCTGCTTTTACATTAATAAACGTGCCTTTTTAAATATATATATTTTTTATGTCACCAACAGGACCCCTTTTAACACTTGCTATTGAATAAACAATGAATTTACAGGATACTTACACATAATATGTTGACAAAGAAAAAATCTATACAATAACCCATAGCAGGTGTTTACACTGTAAATTAATCACTACCTACTCAAAATGCCAACCCACAAAACCTCAAAATGCCTGCTGTATATCTTCCAGGAAACAGACTGTCCCAAAACTAGTAAAACTACAACAAAATTTGACAACTCTGTTCTCTGAAAGAGTTTTCAGTAAGAGTTTTGATTTTTTTCCTGTATGTTTCTGAAATGGTTATGAATTGTTAGAATGTTTGAAGGGCTACTTGATGATTGGCTAATCCCCTATCAGGAAAGCCTCCTTAATACAACTTCAGTGACCATACACAAATGACATGAAATTCCAACACAAATTATCCCAAAGTCTACTTTGGCTGAGAAACAGCTGGGTGACCATTCCTAACTCTGTGTCTTTGAAAAACAATGCTGTTTCAATGCAATTACCACAAAGAAGTAGTAGGAAAAAAAAAATCATTAGCTTGCTTGTTTTGTAAAAAATACAGAGGTTGTGGACACATGAGAGAAGGGATAGAAGAGAGAGCTAATTGTACAGGGTAGTATGCAGCAGAGGAAGTTTACTTATTTTAAAATATGAAAAAGTACATGTGTTGTGTACACACATCCCTATGTAGATCTACACATCTATCTCTGTAAATAGGTGTGTAGATGCTCTTACTCTCATATTCCCTCTCCATTCTCTAATTCAGATTGGATGCCATTTCAGGCAGGAACCCGAAATTAGTACAAAGAAGGGCTTACACCTACAGCAACAGAAAAGGAAGTTAATGTGGTTGTATACATGCCTCTTCTCTGTAAAAGGATATGGTGTAATCCATGTCATTTATAGGCTCAGTGATTTGAATACCAAATGACTCCAATTTATAATTGAAGAGAATTTTTCTACCTGCCAGTCCTGAAAACCCACTCCATGACTTGAAAGTCAGGCTGGGATATTTCTTGGTCAGGTATCACTTCTAGCAAGAGCTGCTGCAACTGAATTGAATTAGGTCTACTGCAGAAAAGCAGGAATAATAATAATAATAAAAAATCTTAATGAGAGACTTTAGTGAGCAAACAAGACCACAAATTAAGTCTTATGCCCATGTTATAACCCTGCTGCCATGCTTAACACTGCAACCCAAATGAGAATGGGCAATGTTTTAGTTCTTCACTTATTAGTATCTCAGCCAAGAGAAATAAATTCATCCATCAAAGAAATCTGCACAAAGAAACAAGATCATTAGTATTTGCAGGCAATTCTCATTAATACCAAATATAAAGGAAGGGTAGTGCACACAGAACCTGTAGGGCCTACCAGGCCACAATAATCCTGGTAGTACTGGCAAAAGTAACTGAACATGAAGGGAGGACAAAGCTGAGAGGGGAAAAAAAAATGCCCAGCCAGAACAAAATTAAAGCTCTCACACCGTCAAGAAGTCCCAAAGCCAGCTATGGATCCCACTAGAAAGGACAGTGAACATCACTTTCCAAGTTTTCATGTAGAACCATGGTAGTTTTACAGACAGTGTTACTACTAAGAAAAATATTTTTTAAAAAATATATATTGGATCAGCAGGCCCAAAACTTTCACTGAAGCACAACCAGCAGATGCAGATCACAGGAACCAGACTTCCTTCAAGCCTGTTCATATTCTTTGGTCCTCTATAATGCCTGGAAAGCTACACAGAACACGACTGGTTACCACTACCCAACAGTCTTCTAGGAAGAGGAAGAATCCTGTGGCATGTAACCAGCTATCCTTCCAGTCTTTTCATCTAACAGTCACAGTCTGTGACTGACTGTGGGCCTTTGAAGACAGTCCAGATGAGATGAAGCTCAGAAAACACCAATCCAGCTGGCACCTTATTTAACCAAAGCCCATTTCTGGGGCAGAACTAGAATAATCCGCACCGTCCATATTATTTCCTCTTAAAGTTTTATCACCTGGGACACACCACTTACATCACTCGATGAATTATGAGTGGATGGGTGGAAGGGACACATCCACCTTCAAGAAAAGAACTGTAACGGCTGGGCTAGTCAGCCCTCCCTCCCCTGGGAAAGTCAGAGGAGAGGCTGAGCTCCCCACAGGATGAGCATGAGGGAACCTGCCTGGAATCAGTGTCTGGGCCCGTTAACACTAAGCAACTTGAAACAACACTATTAGCCTCTTAGTTTCACAGTGATATCACATACTGGTTTTGCTAGGAGAGGGTACAAGATACTGACTGCTGCTGTAATACATAAAATGCAACTGCATATATATCACATATATAGAATACTCAAGAGAGTAGTCGGAGCTACTTTAAAAATATATTTCAAATATTTCAAGAAATCCAAGCGATTCTATGATTCTATTCTATGATTCCATAGTACGAAATGGGTGTGAGAAATAGGAAGGCATCCAAATACTGAAATAAATGAAAATTAAGAAGCGACACACACATATTTCATGCATCTTGTGACAAGGCATATTTGGACACTCGGTTTAGATGCTATTTAGGCATTTTAAAATGATATATATCATGATATAATTAACAATATATATATATAAAGATATAATTAATAAGCCATCATTTGCAGCTAGCAAGTTAGTTACATAAACGTTAAGACATATGCTGAATGAACACCTTTGCACTGCTGTGAAACATACCATTTAATTTTATTTTTTAAACTTTTATTATTTTAACCTATCATTCTACAGTCATTCTTTCCTTTTAAAAAACACCACTATGCAAATACTTAAAGCTTAGGAGCCTAGAGGCCGAGTAGAGCTGTATCCTGCCTTCTTTGCGTTAACTTTTCAGCCAGAGAAGACGTTTCACACATGCTAACACGTATAGTAACACTGAAGGTAGTTTCGCAGACAGGAGCGTATCAAGGCTTACCAATGCAACCGGTAGGTCTCAAGATGGCAAACAGGGTGGTGACGAACCAAGTTACAAACTTCTATAAAGTTTTGTTACTTGTGGCAGAGGCACACACTTTACTGTGAGGGGATGGCGCAGCACAAAAAATGACCAAGACACCAGAGCCTGCCCCTCTTCTAACCTTTAGAGGCACAACCGTACCTTCTATTTAGCGCTTGCTATTTCCAGACCTTTTTCCCCCCTTCTGTCAAGGAGGGAAATGGTACAGGGAAACAGAAAAGGCCGTTCCCGCGTGTACAAAGGCCCATAGGAGGGAGACAAACCTGTCTCTTTAAGAGCACCGAAAAAAGTAGGCTCTCCTGAGCTGTCCATATAAAGTACGCGCTCCGGATAAAAGGTCAAACAATTGAGAGAGAGCGGAAAGTCTGTAAAAAATAAAAATGGGGGGGGGGGAGCGCGCGGGGCGAAGGACCTCTTCCGAAAGGGAAAGGAGCAGGAGACCCGGCCGCCCGCCCGCCTTACCTCTGCGTGCGGCGCAGGCGGGAGCCGCTCCGCAGGTGCGGCAGCGTGAAGTTGGAGAGCACCGTCCACAGGTTCGGGTCCGACATGTCCATGGCCCGGCGCTCACGGCCGCCGGCGGCCCCACGCCATACGCCGGGCGGGCGGGAGGGAAGCGGGCAGCGAGGCGACGCCGCTCGCGCACACACCGAGCGCCGCGGGGCCGCCGCGACCGGGAGGCGGCAGCGACCGGCACCGAAGGAAACTTCCCGGCCCGCCCCGCCCCGCCCCCGGCTCCGCCCGTCCCGTGTGCGGCGGCGCGGCCGGGCCCCGCCGCGGCCCTCCTTGGAGGCTGGCGTGTGAGGGATTTGGGTCACCCCGGTGGTCACGGGGAGAACCCTGCGAGCTCTGTGCTGCGGCTGCTCGCTTATTTCACTGAAGGGTTCCTGCGGAATCCTGACGGTGCGGGAGCTGCAGCCCATGGAAACACCAACCGCCCAGCATGGCTGAGCACAGCACTCCGCCCAAGCAGTGATGTACTTAATTCACCAGAGGGGTGTCTGCAAAAGTGGGAGTAAACACGTGGGAAACACGGAAAAAAACAATGTAAATACAAACTAGCTGTAGTGGGCTTACATGGCAAGGGTGTGGGAGCAGGGTGCAATCTTTACCCTACTCAGAGAATGCACGGTGATACAATTAAAAAATAGTAATAAATTGGAAGACAAGCAGAGGCTGAAGTAAGAGTTAAAAAAGAACGTGCTTGAAATGGATTTAGATAGACATCTAATAAGGTGTGTTCACACAGCAATTACCCCAGAAGGCCTTAGGACAAATCTGCAGACGTGACTTGCTGACACACCACCGTAAACAATGTCAGTCTAGCTCTCATCAAACATAAGTGTCTAAAAACTCTTCTGAAATTAAGACATTTTTAGAAGGATCAGTTACATATGAGAAGACGGGAAAACAGCCCCATCTCTGCATAAGCACTGAGAAACATCTCCTCTGTATAATCTGTCCACTACTTCATCACCTCTCCTCTGTAGCCAAGCTTTTGTCTGTAACTTGCAAACTTGCATTTTGGGAGGAAAAAAACGCATACAATCATTAAACTAGGGAATTTTACCAATTGGATGTTGTGAACAGCACTGACTAAAGAGTAATAACCAAGCCTTCCATCTGCATCCCTCGTGCAGGAAGTTTCAGTTCCCCCATCTCCCTGCAAGCTCCCTCCCCTCCTCAGCCTTCCTAAGAGGCAGCTGAAGGAAGTTAGTTCAGTTTCCTTAACTCAGTCACATTCAGCCAAGCACATCATCTGTGAGGTAATCACAGAGCTCAAAACCCATTTCATCTTAGGCCAAATACTAGAAATCATTTCCCCTGCAAGGACAGACTAAATCAACTCATGGTTTCTTTGTGAAACTCTCCAGCATATTAATGATTAGAGGCAGCCCATATAAACACATGCTTTTTATTTTTTATTTTTTCCAAAACCAAAGCTGTACCAGTCTATTACAATGTGGGCAAGGACCCAACTGAATAAAAGGATGATCAGTGCTTGCAAGTAGAAAAATTCTGATGGCAAAATAAGTCAGCTCCTTCTAGGTACAACCAGACAGATGCTTGTACCTAAAGCCGTTACATAGACCTGGCTACTGTAATATATATATGTTTCATGATCTAACAAGTTGGATTTTTCCATGTGCAGAAAGGAGGAAAGTAATTCAAAGTGAACGTTTCTGTCCTCTTATGGGGACAGATGACAGGTCATTTCAATATGTGGCATCTGATGGTCAAAACCCTTAAAATTTCGTCTCCGGACCCTGCACATACTACTACTCAACAACGAATAGCTCCCAGAATTACAAGACTTGTGAATTGGAACTTAATTTCATCTTACCTTACCATGTACAGACACAAACAGTCCTGCTAACTAGTTAGGCTGTTTCAGACACCAGCTCAAAGGCAAAGACTTGAATATTTCTTTGAAGTGCTGGGTTGACATATGCATAATGAGGCTGAACTGAGCTTTTGCTGAAGGTGTGCAAATGAAGGGAGTAGTTGTGAAAAGTCCAGCATCGTTCTACAACAGCCTTACAGGATGAAGGAATATGCTTCATAAAGGGAAACACAGGCCTTATCCTAAAGAGCACCACACAAGGGTGAAGACAATAATGCCTGTGAAGAAACAACTTTGCTTCCACAGTGGTGCATGCAGTTTGACCTTCCATGCCACAGAAATGCCAGATTTCAAAGCAAACATCTCAAGGGAAAGTGAGGTTTTGCAAGCAAATCAAACCAGTACTACACAGCTGCTGTCTAAGGATCCACCCTCTCTCCCCATTTAGCCAGCAGTTTCAGCTCAGTGAGGCCCAGCACCTGGCTGAGAAGGGAGTTAATAGTGGGGCAGACAGGCAGGGGCAGCAGGATCACTCCTTTGGCAGCACCTATCCGTTCAACTGGAGCCTCTCTAACTCTAAATTCAGATAGTATACTGCTAATCTCTGCAACTACTCAACAAATACAGGCTCAACAACCAGTAAGCCAGCACAATTTACTTACCTCTGCCATGTAGAACTAGACAAAAATAAATTGCATTAACTCTGCTCCAAAATACATAAAAACAAAGTTGTTAAGCACAGATCCATGTCACACATCTGACAGTTATGTTTCCCTTCAACAGAACGCTACTGATAATCAAATGAAATAATTTAATTCTGTGGGTGTCCCAAAACTACATAAAATACAACATGAGAACCTGCAAACACATCCTTAACACCACTTGGTGTCACTTGGTTTTCAGCTATACAGCCACTCCCAAAACAAAAAGCAGCTCTGGCAACTTGATCACTTATGGTAGGCAACACATAATGTATGTAACTTGGCTGATGAGTTTTATTTATCAAAGCATTACATAAGGTATTGCACCTTAGCAAGTGATAAGGATCATTAAGCTTTCCGTTTTGTATTCACTTGAAGATAAAAACATCACACAAGTCAGAAAAGCTGTCTAATCCACCCTCGCTTTGAGGAAAATTACATTTCCAAAAGCAAATTTACAAAAGGAATCTTTTCTGAGAAAGATTTCTATTCAATACATAAGAAAAAAGATTTCAATATGTCAACATTTACTTTCAGTGATAAATAGCAATAGAAATATTCTGCAGAAACGTTTTAATTATACAGTACTAATTACTGATTTTAAACACTACCATAAACACTTAGAAGGATAGGCAGTGTATCTTTAAAACTGAAATGCAACACCAATACTAAATTGATATTTTGTGTATAATAATCCAATGCAGAAATTATCTAGCCTAGCTTCTTCACTCTGATAATTAAGTCAATACACATTGGAGTTTTTCAAAACATGAAAAACGGTCTGGAATCATTGCTCAAAAACATTCCAAATTGTTCAGATCTCATCAGCTTTATGACAAGATACACACTGAAAGAAGTTTACCAGTAACAGTACAAACAATAAGGAGTTCCTTCAATATGCTAAAACTAGCAAAATCCTAACAAATGCTACAGGCCTCACACTGGATTAGGAAGGTAAATTCATAAAAGATTGATGAAAAAAGGTAAAAGTAATTCTTGCCTTAACACATAGTTTCTGTATTCTTCAGAACATAGGAGTACGTTAACACAGCTTAATGTAACATAAACATCTCTTCTTCTATCAATAATTTGGAAGGACATTACAGCAAAGGCTGTAATCTAAAAAGATGTGCTGGGAGGAGTTTGTTTTGTTTTAATTGTGCCTTTTTAGTCGGATAACTATTATCCAAGGAGTAACGAAGGAACTGGCTGAGCCACTCACATTCAATTATTGCTATTTTCCAAGAGTCTTGGAATATCTAGAAATTCTACAATACTGAAACTAAGCCATCATGTCATAGCACTCCTCTAAAAGAATAAACAGGATACTCGCTGCCATTAGTAATGAATTCAGGTATGGCAGCATACTTAGTGTCATTTAACACAGTTTTACACATAAGCCAGTCTGCCCAAACAGATCTTTTTAAAAATGACATTCCAAGCCTGATTAATAAACACTTGAGTTAACAATTCACTGAGACATTTGTAAAACATTCAACCTATTTCCACATATTGCTTTAATAAGTTAATTAGTAGAATGCAAAAATTTATGCAAGATACCGGAAGGACTAACATTAGAGAGATTTCAAAAAATAACTACATGTTAAATGTTTTCTGTGGGTCATACTGGGATATGTTCTTCACTTAATACAGTTCGATACTGCTACCAGTGATCTGGAAAAAAATGTAATACCTGTCCGAGAAAATGAAAGCAAAGAGGTAAATAATGACAGGAACAAGACAGTTTATCATTGGATAAAGTAGCCTTGTTTGAACAACAGACATTGTTATTACTAGACTTGAAATCACTACAAAGACATAATGTGAGGTATAAATATAGAAGGCAGGGACAACGTGAAGGTGTTCCCACAGGTACACAGCTAAATAAGAGCTCCTAATGTGACAGTATAGTTAAAAGAACACACATCACACAGATACACAAGCAAGAAAATGCCTCACTGGAGTAAGGACATGAGGACTGGGAGTCTAGAGTATTGTCAAAAATAATACAGTAATGACATCTGCTGAACTACAGTATGCAGCTTGAAAAGCTTGAATTATTCACTTTATCCAAGGCTATAGGAGTACCTTGGTCATCTGGTATATGTATCCACAGGATGAGGAGATTCCTGGGAACACACAGGATGTAGGCATAGGGAACTCCATCCTGTCCCTCACTCGCACATATTAGAGGTAGAGGTTCGAACTGTGGGAGTCAGGTGAGAAAGCACAGGTTTGAATTATTTCACCTTAGCCACTAGAACACAGTGGATTTCCCATCATTATGTGTCTTAAAGGTTTAGATACTTTTCTACCTTAAAAAAAAAAAAAAGACACTGCAAACGAGTAATAGGATGGACAAAAAAATGAGTAGAAAAGGTTCTACAGCTTATTTTTATATAGGAAGTTGAAGTACAAGATGTTATTCGTTTGTTCATTCCTTAGACTGTATATTTGTATTAGTAGTAAAGGTATAATGAATATTTTTATAGTATTCTTAATTACAATATTTGAAATCTTACTCCCTCTAGTGGATGATGATTATGATGTTTACTACCTTCCTATGATGACTTCGCATGTTTTTCACTGTGGGATGCAGAAAGTAAAAATAAGTTTTAAAAAAATCACTGAAAGGAAGTGTTTTGTGGGTGTGCAGTGTGTATCTGCCAATTTCTGAATTTACTTGGAACTGTTTATAAACACATGTAAGCATTACTGCTCTAACAAGTTGTAAAGTAACATACAAATTCAAATTAACCTCCCACTACTCAAGTGTATTTCTGTGTATATCTAGCTCATTTAACATAAACACGTTTAGGAAAAGCAGTGGTCACAGCATTCCTTCCCATTTCAGAAAGTTTCTGAACAGATGCACAATATTAACTGAAACTTAAATATATTGTTGTAGTCATTTGCATCAAACATCAGAATTCGAATCTGTCAAAACACGGATTTTTAATCCAACATTTTGCTATCTGTAGTGGAGTGAGCCAACCATGCTATCAACTAAGCTACCTATTTGCTCTTGTCCCAGAAATCAGCTTCTCCTTCCAAGCTATTTTAGCAAACAGGCAGACTAATGAGGAAGTACAAAAAAAAAGGTATTTCCAATTGTTATCACTGAATTTACATTTATCTATCCTGGCAAGTAGAGATAGCATTACTACAGTCCAGAAATGCAAGTCCAGCAGGGAAGAAAAACTGCAAACATCTGATACGAATTTTACCTTTCTCTACACTGCTACTTGGACCCTGGACTTCATGATCACAAATGCTGGCGGAAAAAATAAAACTACCGTATTGCATAGCTAATATTAACCCATCCTGCTTTGCCTTTTTTTTTTTTTTTTTTTACCCAGCACTTAGCAGCATCCTAAAAAGGCTCAAGCCATTTCTTCAAATCAGTAAGCATGTATTTTTGCGGCTGCAGTACCACTTGTATAAATCTGTAGGTAAATGTGTTCTCCATATGGTACCTCAAGAGCAGTAATGAAGTTTTCCATGTTTTCAGGCCTTCACATGAAAGAACAATACATTTAAGAGGCATGATTGCATGATTCATTGTACCCAGGCCATTATACACACATACTTTCTCCTGTCCTCACACATCTGGCCATGCACCTTTTAAAATCAACAGCGATAGACTATCTTTAAGGTGAAATTCCTAAATAATTCTTTAAAATTGATACAATCATTCCTCTAAAACAGCATGCATGTATCTATTTCTACACATTCCACATCACAGCTCCAGTCAATTAAGCCATACTTTGTCAGAAAAATTAATTCAATTGTACAAAAGTTCCCCCCCCTACTTTTTTAGAATACACGGTTGGTTGGTTGTTTTTTTTTTTTTTAAACTTTAAACTTAAAATTGTGTTCTTTAAAAGTTTTTAAAGTTTAAAAATGAGTAATTCCAGTAAACTATAAGTATTCTAATAAAGCATGCAATCTTTCTAAACCTTTTTAACATGACAATATAAGACATTTCTTTTTAATAAAACAGTTTAAAAATAAAGTTTTACATACATCTATAAAAAAAGTATTCAGCTTTTTTTTTTCATCTGTTTTGTTTTCCTAACTTGTAAACACAAACTAAAATGCTAACCCCACTACCTTCCAATGGAAGGACAGTGAAGTCCACCACAGCATCCTAGTTTGGAGACCCCCAGACAACATACCCACGCAAGAGGAATACTGCTCCTTATTCAGAGCCATTTTCATGTATTCAGCTCTGCCACCAGCCACCACCTCACTGCCCTACTCACCATCTGTAACAGCAGATGTAAGGGACTCCCTGTGCAAAAGTTAAATGAGCTAAGGAAAGAATTCAAGCACAATTCACATTGGATAGCATTAAATCCTGATATGTTTGGGAAAGTTGTTGTAATGAGCTATAACTTTTCTAATTTTTAAAACACCTGGGGGGGGTTAATGGAAGTCATCACAACTAAGAACTTAAGACTGTCAGTCAAAGTCTGAATTGATTGACTCCAGTGATATTGAAATTAGAAGCAGTTTATCAGTGTAAACACTGTCTTCAGGGAGACAGAAAACTTCATCAGCTTTAATACTTATACACTGAGCGTCCTAAACTAATCACCCAACCAGCACAGACTGATGGAAACAGATCAATTACAGGTCTCTGTCAGAACAAGGAAATTAAATCCTCCTCCCCAACTTTGGCAAGTATTCTGCTTATTTCAGGTATTTTAAACACACCAGTTACTTCCAAATCCTGATTTAAATCACACTGAATAAAAATAAGATGCTAAGATTTCAGAGCTTCGTAGTATGTAAACACAAAGTAGCTGCATTTCTTGAGCATTTCCCTGCAATCACGTTTCATGCTCCCTCCATCTGATCTGTGTGATGGATCTGCTGTCAGCAGAATGGTGTGAGATGGAGCACCCCATGCAGCACAAGCGGGCAAATTGGAACTTGGGGACATAGGAAGTTAAAAGGGGAAACATTATGCTTGAATATAGTTTGATGTTAATAGCAGTCACCCTTCGTATTTCAAACAGCAAGCACAGAAGACTACAAGTTGATAATATCCTTAAATCTTTTAACCCACCGCCCTTAATGCTCTCCCACTCAACAGGCTAAATAACAAATAGCAATTAAATTCCAGCAGGCAGCCTGCTATTTCAATCTGAACAGTTCAGTCAGAGGGGACCTTCAGAGATCACCAAGCCCAGCTGCCTGACCCCCGCAGGGCTAACCACAAGTTACAGCACGTCACTGAGGGTGTTGTCCAGATGCCTCTGAGCAGTGACAGGCGCAGGGCATCAGCCACCTCTCTGTGAAGTCTCTCCCAAGGTTTGACCACCCTCACGGTAAAGGAATTTTTCCTCATGTCCAGTCTGACCCTCCCCAGCACAGCTTTGTGCTGTTCCCTTGTGTCCTGTCATTGGTGAGGCTGCACCAATGCTAAACAGCAGGAGAATCACCACGTCTGACCAGCTGGCTGTGCTGTGCTCAATGCACCCCAAGATGTGGTTTGCCCTCTTAGCTGTCTGGGTGTGCAGCTGGCTCATGCTGAGCCTGCTGTCAGCCAGCACTCCCGGAGCCCTTTCTGCTGAGCTGCTCCTCAGCCACTCATCTCCAGAACTTGCCTGTGTCCTGCACTTCTCCGTCCCAGGTGCAGAACCCAGCATTTTCCTTCAAACTGCATGTTGTTGATGATCACCCAATGCTCCAGTCCCTCTCAAATTGTCTGCAAGGCCTCTTGTCCCGCCAGGGAGCCAACAGCACCTCCAGTTTAGTGTCATTGGCAAACTATTGCACTAGAAGTAGTAGAATTCACTGTATGTAAAGAAGGTAATTTTTCAAACAAAATGCAAACCAAGCATCTAGAAGTATAAGAGAGGTGAACGTGGTTTTAGTTATTTATGCTTGTCAAAATGAGAGAAAATACTCTAGGTGAAGAACAAAATACTAAAAACAATCTCACAGCTAAGGGGCCTCAGGGTTTAAGACCCAGCGTTATCTAGTTCTTTAATCCCTGTGCTTCAGTTCTCCATCTGTAAAGCCCAGATAATAATGTCTTCTATCTTCTCAGTAGTGCAATGAAGACATTTCCAGCAATATTTGCATGAAATGTATAGATACTACAAAATGAGAGAAAAAAAGTAGACAGTAGCAGGAAGATCTTGAGGATGACCACCTGACAGAGGTACTGTATTATTTCTACAACACCTCCCTCCCGCAGGCATAGATTGTACAAACACAAGATGTGTGACTCAGATGAGTTAAGAAAAAGTCTTAAATATCTTTTCTCTGCGTATCAAGGGGAATGACAAGCATCAGAGAGGATGACACGACAAGTCACAGACTTCCACCCCCCCACTCCAAAGACAGGCATACACATTTCATTTTAGCTTTGTAGAACTGAGAGCACACATCAACACTGTGTAACATGCAAGCTATAGTCAGCACCTCAATCATCACCAACACCCTGTCAAAAACATGTAAAACAAAGAGTGCAGGATCAGCACGATCTGTGCTAGCTTTTTTTTTTTTTTTTTTTTTTTTTACCTCCAGCATCCTGGAAAATCCAATCAGTTATAGTGGAAATGAAGGAATTAACCCCTCAGCATTCAAATAGCAGTACAAACAACTAATAACCCTGTTTTTACTGAAAGCAGACAACCTGATTATTCCATTCATATAACTGCATAAGGTGTTTAAGGGAATATCAATATCGTGATACAACAGGGACTTGAAACATTTATCACTACAAATACATGCTCTCCATATGCCACCAATGAAAGAGACAAAGCCAACCTCAACCCTAACCCCTTCACCATTCAAGCAGCGTCACTCTGACCATCTCCAGTCATGTCTGGACATGGCTTACCATGAATTTTAATGAGCTTGAATTGCTTGTGTAAAAGTATGTTTCTCTTATACCAGCACGCACTTTCAACTCTGTACTTGGATTTATTTTTATTTTCTCTGTGATCAGTTCTTTCAAAAATTATGTAACAGTTAAATTCTGCAAAATTTAAAGAAAGAAACCCCACTTCGTATAAACAAAGGGTTATCCCAACACATTCCACTCTACCTTCATAAAGCGTTGGTAGCCACACGACCAGCCCCCCTCAAAAGTTCTGCTATGCTGACTACAACATCTGATGCCGTATTTCTTCCCCACCAGCCCAATGTATATCCTGTTCTCTATCCTATGCTTCCCAAACACCACTGCTTGTGCACTTGCACATGTGAATGAGTAGAGCAATTTCATCAGTCCAGTGGCAATGTGTTGAGAGCCTACATGTTTACCTGGCAAAGAAGCCACAGTGTGGAGGTGAAGGAGGAACTGCCTATCTAATTGCTCATAGTGGAAGCGACTGACTTTGGTTGATATTTATCTGTATTACCGCATGTCATGATCCCCTCCTCTCAGGCATTACAGCTATTTTTAGAAATACTTCCAGGTTTAATCAACCTAGGAGGTCACAGAGCATTAACCATCTTCCTACACTCAAGCACGTTTTCCAGTGTACTTACCAAAAGAAATAGAGCAGCCTGAGACCACAACCTCCTAAAATAAGACAAGAACTACTTCCAGAGTGTTGTGGTGATACTTCAGAGTCCCACAGACATGTTATGTATAGTCTTTTAGTTGTGCACAAGTTTTAAACACAGTTTTAGTCATTGTTCACTTTTCTATCAAATTGCAAATCTGCCTTCCTGGCCAATAAGCACCATGTTATTTCCTATCCAAGAACCACTCCTGGAGCAACCCGTCTAACAACTCTTCGAGGTACATAATATTTTGGTAGTAAGCCATGCTAACTTTTTTGCTGGGTAGCTTTGAGGCTACAACTCCTACCAGCTTTGCTCTGTTGAAGTGTCATTGTGCTAGAGCTTTTAACTGCAAACAACCTCCTCCTTTCTAGCCCAAGGAGGGCCTTGCCAAATCTCTCCTAGTAGCAGGTCCTTCTCCTAGCAGCAGGTCCTGAGGAACAGAAAAAAAGCAGCCTTCATCACCACTGGTAAAAGGAGAGGACAAGCCATGCTTTTGCTCTATGACAGCAGGTTTCTTACTGCCAGAAAATAACCACCTAGCTCATTTCTTCCTGCAGTCTCCATAGCTAACAGACAGTCCACTTAAGTGGCTATGAGCTCCTGACTGCTATAGCACAAGCCCAGAAAGCCACGTTGCTCAAAGCCAGACATCACAACACACACCCAATGTAATGCAGTACTAACAGACGTTAGTACTGACAGTGCTGTCACACACAAGGAATGGTTACCACACCACTGACAAACCCTCTGCTGTGTAAAACCTCAGTTCAGGAGGCAGATAGATTTGAGCTGGTGTCATTCCAACATCTGGCTCCTCAACACCTCCTACTTCCCAGCACTATGCTCGAGCCCAGAACCAGCTCCCATAACCCTTTGAGACAAGTGTTGTCCCAGCAGCAGGTGGAACCACATCCTCAGAGCTGCTCAGGCTCTTGGACCACACTGCACACTTAAAATAGGCCAGCTGCACCTCATCTCATGGCAGAGAATGACAGACCCCCCCAAGGAGGCTGGGTCAGCCTGTGTCTCAGTTGCACCACGAGCATGCCATGTCCTTCCACTCCCAAGAGACAAAACTGATCTCATATTTAAAGCCAGATCACTGTTTTGCTGAAGAGCTCTTTGGATCAGGAGCATAGTCAATCCCTGCCTCAACCACCAAACTCTCATGGACCAAGATAAGAAACCAACCAATATTGGCATCAGGTCTGCCAAGTCCAGAATATAGCCCTTTTGGAAACATTCTTCACTTAGCTATATGTACAAGGCACTGCATCTAGGAACCCATACATTTATTTTTCTTCTGTAACAGCTAAAAGCAAGCAAAAGGAATAACAAGATATCTGAAAACCAACAGGACTAAGAGGCTTTGTACTTAATGGGGGCAGGAGGATTACTTTTTTTTTTCTTCCATTTCTTGGCTTTTTTTTTGTTTATTTCAATATTATTCTGGAAATGTCTTGTGCTTCTTGCACTCCTAGTTCCATTTGTGAAGTCCGATCACAATGCCCAGCTGTAAAGTCATCACTTCAATAGTATTCAAGAATAAGCTAATACCAAAGAAAGATTATTTACTTAAGGAACCACCAACATTTACCACAGTAATAATTCAGCCTGCACACTACTGAAAACAAGTTGTGCTGTGTATAGCAGAAATAAAGTCTCTAAAGTGGCCACTGCAGGGATAGCAGTGTCCTTCTGACACACACCTCCTTCTGCATTCCCCACTGAAAGCCTTGGGAATCTCCAAGCATTTCCTAAGTTTCAAGGCACCTAAGTAACTCCTTGCAGCTTGCAGTGCTACGGTTTGCTGAAATTGTGTAATAAGCAAGGCTGATGCTTGCAGTGTTCATTTCTGTTCTGCAACTATTTTTATCAAGGTGCGATAAAATGATGCAGATGCAACAAAATGCTGCAGTGTTGGCACAGAGCATGGATGAGAATTTCCAACTCGAGAATTTAGATGTAGGATTGTTTCTCTATCAACTCATCCAAGAACCAGCTGAAACTGGCCACCATGCTGCAGTGACTGCAAGACATCTGAACTTGGGATACCAGGAGTGGAATTTTCTAGGGAAATACCTCTCCTGGAAGAAGTGAAATGTTAACATCCCTATCAGACCAAACTTTCAAAGGAAAGTTACGGACAACCAACAGGCTTACCTAGCATTTTTCTCCATACTTCCAAGAACTGCTGGCAACAGGACAGACTACAGACAGTAGCCTTAGTTTGGTCAACAAATGGAGCTTGAAGTCAGGATGTTTTAAACACTTTCCCATTAATTCAGATAAAGGCAATTACAAAACCATACTACAGAATTCTGAGTTTTTTACAAAACCATACTACAGAATTCTGAGTTTTATGTGCAGGTTAAGACAACAGAGCCTCGGGACATTTACAATCATTACTAATATATACGTCACCTTCCGACAAGCAAAGCCTCTAGGTCAACAGGTACGCTCTCCAGTGACTAATGATTGTTGTTAGCAGGTAATTTGCATGCACTTGAAACCTTGTGGTATGACAGTTAGGAAGACACATGAGGCTGTATTATATTTCCAAGTATATTTCAAGAGCTGCCAAGTTCATTTCCCATTATATAATGTGGAGCAGTTATTCAAATTTTAACCATCTCCTATAATCATCCTGGAGTGATGTCTTAACATTACAGGTTGAGTACTCACCTAATTTTCACATGGTCCCCAGAGTTCAATTCTCTCCCTTCCTCCAATTCCTGAATTAGGTGTGTTTTTTTTTTGTTTGTTTGTTTGTTTTTAATGAAAACCTAGGAAGTATTTTCTATAGAGCTCCCCTTTACATACCTTACTTTAATTTCACTCATTCAAACCAGACACAGGGAACACAATTAAAACCTGTCATACCAGTTCTTTATTATGATATCACCTGCAACGTTTCAGAGAAAGCAGAATATGACCCAAAGAAACAAAAATCTGCCCAAAAAGCAATGCCACAAATATTTTAGGCTTCAAAATTTTAAATACGCTGAGAGGCACATCCAATTACAGTAAAAAAAATCAGAATTATGAAGGTATATATCAGTGGAAAATATTTCTGGAAGACTTTCATCCTCTGCTTTAGAAAGGAATTAAGTTGCTCAAGAAGCCTTCATTCAGACCATTCCTATGACTATGCAGCCTTAGAAAATTCTAAAAAGTTTTTTTTTTTCTAATAATATTTAGAATAAAAACTAAAAATCCTTTATTGTCTGCATTCCCAATATTCTGGTGTTACAGCACTACTACACAATAGCTGTAATTTTCAGTCTGGAATTCCTATCAGCTTTTTACTTCCTCAAAATGTTTGAAAGCCTGAACTATTAACTTCAAAATTTAACATTCAACAGTACGTACAAAATATAACCCAAAAGGCCAGAAGATTTAATAAAAACAGCACTCAACTGCTGTGGGAGATTCTTTATGAGAGTTCAGGGAAAGAAGATCAACAAAATGGCATTTAAAATGATTCAGACCAGCTCTCTTCCACAAATGAAAAGTAGCAGCTTTCACACTCCTGCAAGAAATAACTGTCACAAGAACTTCTCATTATCTAATATACAACAGACAGACAGCAAATCAACTGTATTTCTGATAAGTCCTGTAAATTCTGTTACCTATCCTTTCTTCCGACATGGTTTATGCAGTAAAATTCAAGTTGGAGGAAAGGTAGAGGGAGCTACTCTTATTTGGTTACTTGAATTAGAAAAAACACCTTTCTGAATGGCATCAAGTAACACAAACCACAAATCAAGTTGCTATATTCCTGATAAGAGTTTCAAACACATACACAAGAATGCTGATTTCTTCTAGCAGCTTTAAAAAACGTTCTTCACTCCAAATCTTTATATCAGCAAATTGAGTTCTGCTTTTACTTTAATTCATAAGCTCTGCTCCAAAACATCACCACAACTAAAGCTTCACCTCTGATTCCATGTCAGTGTGCAGCAAGTAAAATTGCACTTCCTTCAGTCCCAGCCCCCCAAAATTAATGAGATCAGAAATTCTTATCACTGCATCCCTCTGGGATGGCAAACCAACAAGTAAAGGTTCTCCAGAAGACCTCTGCTCACAAATGACAACTGCACAGCACCTGCAGTTCTCAAATTGTACCCTCATGTACATCAACACCACCCCATCAAGATGCTCATAGGTTCATACAGATGTAACTGACTGTCACAAGCAAAAATAGAAACATAAGGCCCTCTCCTCTGCCTTCTGTCTACAGGGCTCAGAGAATTTAAAACTTTGAAAGAATTTCTAAAGCTGAAGATGGTGTATCATGTTTAAGTACACAAGTGATGAGATCTGATGAGGCTGTTTTTATTTAATCAATCACTCCCTCAAAACTTAGTTTTACATGAAAAAAAAAAAAGCACAGCTTTATAGATGCAATGACTTTGTTTCTCTTTTTCCAAAAGTACTCATAAACCTTAATTCTCAACTGAAACAGCTCTCCCTTTGAAGCTACACAAGGTTTAACATGAGAGCACTGGAAATGTCTGGAGTAGGTGTGTTTTGCATAGTTAAATAAATGTTCACAGAAGGAGTTAAAAGAACAGCAAGGACATAAGAATGTTGGCCGTAGAGACTCTACCTTTGGAGGTAAAAGCCAACTATTAATTTATTTCACCTTGAGGAACTCGTGCTTTATTGTAGGTGTTCACAAATTCTCATGAGATTATTCTGAGAGATGAAACAGCAGGTTTTCCTCATTTTAAACAGAAATGAACAACTTGGGCAAGAAATGGAGTCAAGTGATTCCTTACCTCATCTGCACCAGCCCTTCTCATGACCTTGTTTCAGAGTAATAAATCAACAACTGCATCTTTCAGCATAACCACAAGGTCAGCATACTTTGTACTGGTCTCTGGATGCAAAGGTGGAAATAAATTTTCAAGAAAAATGTTTGCTTGAGCAACCCTGGTTATGGCAGCTGTGGCACTAGGACAGAGGGAAAATGTACAGGAACTCTGTCTTTTGAGATTCATAAAAGAAACTACTCTTGAGACAAGAAAAGCCTAAATTAAATTTCTACCTCTTCCACAAAATCATGCTTTACCTTGAGAAAGCCATGTCATCCCTCTTTGCACAAGTGCCCACCATCACAGAGACAACACTCATACTTCACTTCCTACAGTGTACATTGCCTCCTCTATTTAGACTATAAGCATACTCCAGATGTAAGCATTAACCAGTATGTACAACAGCTACCACCTTGGCTGTCACTCAGGTCTGAACAGGCAACTTTCTGTGCTGATGCAATGACCATGCAGAGGCAGGAGCACTGCGCTCCTGAAGAATCTCTCAGTAGCTGTGCTGAGCATTATTTCTGCTTTCCTTCTTTCCTTGCAAATCCACTGCTGCTGCTTGCGCTAATTTGTGAGAAAATAGTAATACAATGCTTTTCCCTCCCTGTAGAAGTTGAACATTTTCAGAAGACAAAAATAGCAGCTATAAAGATGATAGGAAATATATGCCTCAAGTTTGTAAAACCTCCCCTGCCTTCATCCTCCTGAAGATGTACCAGCAGAATACAGATAGTGCTACCCTCATGCTGTACCAGGAAGCTCTGCTGCCAGAGGTACTTCTATTCACAAGATGCTACTATTTATTTTGTAAAGATGTTCATCATAGTGGCAAAATGTTCCCCTTACACTGCTACTGTATACAACCACTATAAAGCGGAATTCCAACAAAAGCAACTGCCCAAGGAGCAGCTGTGCAAGTCAAAGGACATGAGGGAGATGAGCCAGCACGCTGGAGTGATATGATACCACAGGAAAATCCTATCTATTCACTCCAGGAAAGCTCCCATGCTGCTAACACTTTTGAACAAAAGTGGTCACATTAAAATAATTCTCCTCCCACCTACAGGAGAACTCCGAGGCAAAGAAGCAGGAAATGGTAATGACTTACATGCCCTAAAACCAACACACACTTTTTTTTTTTCCTGTGAGCCTAAGGTTGAACAGTCACTAATAACTAAAACATTTGCTGTTCTGAACACCTTAAGTGCTCTACTGTTATAGCTACATACAACACAAAGATTCAGAACAAATCAAAATATTTATTTTAAAATTCAATTTCAGGGAAAATTCAAACATTCTGGCAAAGCTTTAGATGCATTTGGGGGGGGGGGGAGGGGGATTACAACACTAGGAATTCCGACATTTTTCAGGAAAATCTGTGGAAGAGATATCGGATATCGTACTGCACAGAATCAGTGAATTCCATTCTATTTCCGCAAAATTAATCTGAGAGGTGTGCTCCCAACACCATACATCATGGGACAGAAAGCTCAAATTCAGTACTGCCAGGAGCCTCTACCACCCAGCATGGGGTTATGAAAGCCTTGAGGGTCCAGTTTTATGCCCTGGTTCCAAAGACCATGAAGCCCAGGAGCGCTGTGTCCTCAGCACAGTCTGCCTGGCAGGATGTCCACAAGGCTAGAGATGCAATTCAGCAGTTTACACAAATTAAAATCTTTACACAACTTTTTGCTTCCACAAAATTGCCATTCCAAAAAAGAACACTTCCCCCACCACCCTGCCCCAGAAGAGGGCTACATAAACTAAAGTCCAAAAAGTGCTACTTTTTACCAGCTTTTCCCTACCACCACAATAAGCTCCACAACACACACCGTTTTGCTGATAATTCATTAAACACCATAAAGTGTTTTCAGTGGGAACAAAATTTATGGTCACTTAATCATACTGAAAAATGCACAGAAGAAGGATTCTCATCTCATCGCTTCGCTTACAAAACCAAATATAAAAACAGTATGATATTTCTTCAGAAACACATAGCAAACCACAAAATTGCTTCATTTTTCACTGTCAAATTAAGCCATAACAGATGGATTTTAAGAATCAGTTGTTTTTTAACTTCCAAGTATGCTGAAGAATAACATATGCAAGCAATGTCTCCTCTGCCATCTATGTTAAAGAAGTTGTACCAAACAGCCACAAATCCACTTTAATATGTAATTTAACAAGGTGATAGTTCTTTAAGTTTCCTTCATCCTCACAGTAACAACTGAAATCTGCTTATTATTATTTTCTGTTGGTTTTCATTTTTTTTTTCATTTTTTTTTTCTTTTTTTCCAATCCATGAGGCATTGAAAACTCATTTTGACAACTACTCTCCCTAGACCAGGATCTCACTAATTCATGCTGTGGAGAGACCAAACTTGTAATTTAATTTTCTCAAATAGAAATAAAATATAGCAAATTTTACTGTATCAGAAACACCCTTCAATTCTTATTTATTATGATAATTTTACCATTATAGAAAGTGTCACATAGTATTTTTTGGATCACTTCCTTTTCTAATGGTGTAAAAACAATCCCTTCCTGACAAGTACACAAAACTGATTCCTTTGTACGAACTGGGGAGTAGGAGAAAGGAAATGAGAAGAATACTTCAAATGGCTGCTTACAGCATATCTAAAACATTACTGTATTGGAAAAGGTTTTAAATTGTCCTAGTCCTTCAGAAGGAACAGCCTTACAGACCCAATGCAAATGACTATTTTCTTCTAAATGGATATACGTCTTGGATACTCAATTCTTCTGACATTTGGCACCACAGATCATAGTACTACCTCTCAGGTATGCACAGCAAAACATGTTTCATCCATCACCCTCGCTTCTGAATTCACCTTAAACTTCTGACATAACAGTTTGGAGTAGCATCACAGGAAGCAAACCATAAAATTTCAGTAACAGACACATTCCTAAGCAAAAGTCAGAGCAACTCAATGTTACACATTAATATCTTAAATCTCCTTACTAGGTCTCAAAATATAGATTACCTTCTATTTTTTTCCATTAAAAAATAGTTTCAGAAAGACAGCTGGTCAAGTAAAACATTTTTCTGATTGCACAGACATATTTTATTTTCATTTCTCCCCTTGAAACACATTTTGATCATCAGGTTTTGGATGCAGAAGAAAACACCAACAACGGAAGTTTACTCGCTTACCTCCAAAAATGAAAAGCGAACAGAGGACTGCATGGGCTGCAGGGGCTTGTTGGGGTTGGGCTCAGGCTCCTTGGGGTGAGACTGAAAGTTAAAATAATGTCATCTCTAGTAAACAGAAGGTTTAGCAAGAGTTGCATGCTTCTGTGTAGGAGTTACAAAAGGAGTTTCAGTTTGAACCGAAACATTACTGTCCTCCTGAATGAAGTGACTGACAATAGCTACACAGTTTTTGACATAAGATGAAATCAATTTAAATAAAAACAAACATGAAATCTGTTGCTGGTGCTTATGCTTGACTATGTGAGACTCTCTCTAGGAACAATATTGTCCAAAGAAGGGAAAAATACGATACCTTGTTTCAGACTTCTATGTATGAAACAGAATAACTAACTTGGAGTGGTTGTGGGGTCTTTGTTTAATTTTAGGAATTTTTAAAGTTTCTTTTGATGTGCTAGTCAGAGATGTTGGAGAACAAAAAATGATGATGAGCATTTGTCAGCAACAGAAAACTCTGAGAAAAAAAAATCCAATTTAAGAGACTAAATTTCAGGCACTTACTAACTAAAAATCAGAAGTGACCTACCAGCAATTTCCATTTATTTCACTATGAAGTGTCCTATCACAAACAGCAACCCCTTTATTTACATAAAAGAATATGAATACAAGTGATTAACGTCCCAAAAAACATACTTGATCACTGGGTTTCAAAGGTGCCTTCAAGAAATTGCCTCAAGCACAGCTCCATTGTAAAGTTTCTCATTAAAAACAGTAGGCCACTGACAGATTTCACAGATGCACTTCTAAAATATACTCACGCAGTCACATGCACTCGTCCCTGTAACACTTGCAGACAGCTTTTTTTTTTTAAAAAAAAAAAAAAAAAAAAATTTTAATTACATGCCTCTTGTTGTGATTAGCTGAAGTCATCTGTCCAGAACTACAGGTAGCTCCACCATCAGTTTAAACCAAGCAAAGGCAGAAGCTGAGGGGTAGCTTTTTCAAAATGACCTCCATAAAGATTTCTTCTGCTATGTAACAAACCATTGCAGCCAGCCAGCATTAGAGCTCCTGACCTGTCCCCAGCAGACCCACAGAAGACCAGTATGCTATAACTAGCTCCAACCCTTGTTTTGACACTGTCATATTTTTACAACATTCCCATCAAAACTTTTCAATGTAGATACGTGACTGACAGTTTTTTGACTTATGTTTCAGCAGAAATGGTAGTCCTGCTCCTAAAACAGACTGGGAAAGAATTGTTTGACAACTACTTGCTACCTTTCTTAAGGCATTCTTACATTTGCATGCTTTGTAGAGGACACAAAGCTTGGTAGGGAAAACAATGAGTCAAGGATGGGCATTCTGGTACTTCTTGACAAGGCTGCTATCTTGGGGCAAGTTTGCTAGCTGTGCCATCCCCAAACTTGGTGCACAGAAGAGCATAACTCAGCTGGACAAGAGCTAGCCTGGTTTCAGCTGCAGACTAGCTGTGCTAGCACAGCAGTATGTCTGACCTAATAAGGTACTTTAAGAGACAAAGGCTTGATATGTCACACCAAAAATGCCTAAACTGAACCCAGGCTTAGATCAGTGAGTGCACGTAGGCCTGTGGAGATTCAGATTTCTGCTGTTCAACCAAGCCTCTCTCTAATGCACCATGGCCACAACCATGCAAACCAAGATATTTCCAGCATGTACGATCATTTAAGACTTGTAAGGCAGAGGTTTGCAACAGGAAGAGAGCATGGGGATAGCTGCAGAGTAAAGATCAGGGGCAAGGAACCAACCCAAGCCAGAGCAATGGAAAGGAAAGAAAAAGACAGGTTTCTTCTCACTGAATGAGAAAAGCATGTAAACTTCAGACACCAGAATGAGATTTTAAAGTCACCACCTTTCTACCCTTAAAAAAAAAAAAAAAAAAAAAAAAAAAAAGAAATCACTGAAATACTACTACCCTTACTACAAACAAATCCTAGGGACATGCAATGTCAAAGCATGTTTCCTCCTTCTAATGGCTGGCCTATACACAGGAGGTGTAAATCCTACACCTGCTAGTAGTTACTCCATTATTATTCCTCATTTTCATTACTGTAACACAAGAGTCTCAGCCATGGAGCAGACTCTCAGGGCGTTCATTATCAGCTGCGCTTGTGCTGTGGATCTATAAATTCTCACCAAATGATGACACAGGAGTGTCAATAGAGTTCTTCTACAGAGCTTGCTTTTCAGCTTTGCTTTTTTAAGACCTAAAAATTACATGAAGAAACATGTTAAAACAAATTATCACCATGCATATGCACAAGGCTGACAGGCAGCCTTAATTCTTACATTTACTAAATTTGGAATGTTTCAATTTGGGTCCTTAATATTCTTTGAAAGGGCTTCCTGCAAGTAATGAATATAAAGTAGACAGACTGCATAAATTTCTCAGAGATGAAATGTAATTCTAGTCCCAACATTTAAACTTTATTGAAAGAAAATTTATGAGGATCCACGTGCGAAGAATGCTTTGAGAAAATGCACCAACACACACACCACAGGAATCAAGCAGGAGGAGCTGGAAGCCACGGTGCAGTTAGAAAACTGTGACCTGATTGCTATCATGGAAGTATGGTGGGACAAATCACACAGCTGGAACGCTGGAATCAAGGGCCACAAGCTTTTCAGAAGAGAGAGGCAGGGAAGGTGTGGGAGGGGTGTTACCCTCTAGGTTAAGAAACAAACAGATTGCAAAAAGCTGTCTCTGTGAAATAGCCTTGTGCAGGTTGAGAGCCTGTGAGCAAAAGTTAAGGACTGGACCAACAAAGGATGCCTAGTGGGGTCTTCTACAGGCCTCCTGACCAAGAGGAGCCTGTTTGCAAGGCCTTC
The DNA here is from genome assembly GCF_011077185.1 of Oxyura jamaicensis. Lineage (NCBI taxonomy): Eukaryota > Metazoa > Chordata > Aves > Anseriformes > Anatidae > Oxyura > Oxyura jamaicensis. The sequence goes on along the minus strand of NC_048926.1, from coordinate 23,349,069 downwards.
TGGCTTCAGCTACAAGACGCCTTGCACTTGCAGGCACTCATCCTGACGGGGGACCTCACCCAGATGTCTGCTGGGGAAGCAAGCTGTGAGTAATCCAGGAGAGTCCTGGAGTGCATCGGGGATAACTTCCTGGCCCAGGTACTAGACAGACCAACCAGAGAGGTGTTACTGGACCTGGTGTTCACCAGTGCAGATGAACTCATTAAACAGGTTCACACTGGAGGTAGTCTGGGCTGCTGCAACCACTCCCTGGTTGAGTTTGTAATCTCAGGAACATGGGCCCAGCAGAGAGCAAAGTGAGGACCCTGATTTTCAGAAGAGCAAACTTCCAGCTTGTTAAAGAACTAGGGGATGAGATCCCCTGGAAGACAGTCCTGAGGGACAGAGGGGCTGATCAGAGCTGACAACTCCTTTCTTAGAATAGAAGAGCTCTCTATCTCCATGCATAAGAAAGCAAGAAGGGATGGCAGAAAACTGGGATGGCTGATCAAGGACCTGGTGGTCAGATTGACATGTAAGAAAGAAGTCCCTACTTCATGTGCATGTGGCCTGGGAAGAGTGCACAGATGCTGTCCAAATGTGAAGGGATGGAATCAGGAAAATCAACGCACAGACAGAACTGAGCTTGGCAAGGGGTGCAAAGAATAACAAGAAGGGATTCTCTTGGTACATTGCTCAGAAAAGAAAAGCCAAGGAGAGTGTGCCACCTCTGATAAATGAGAAAGGAGGACTGGTAACAACAGACACGGAGAAGGCTGAGGTACCCAGCAACTTCTTTGCCTCAGCCTCCACTGCTAGGCAGGCTCCCCTCGTCTCTTGAGTCCCTGAACCTCTGGGCAGGGGCTGGAGAAGCAAAGTGCCTCCCATTGTAAGCAAAGAGCAGGTTCAAGACCACCTGATGAAACTGAACAGGTACAAGTCTACAGGCACAAGTCTGTGGGGCCTGATGCCTTGCATCCTGAGGGAATTGACTGATGCAGTTGGGCTCTCCTATGAAGAAAGGCTCAGAGAGCTGTTCAGCCTGGAGAACACTCTAGGGAGACCTCATTGCAGCCTTTCAGTACTTAAACATGGCTTAAAGGGGAGATTTAGATTAGATTTTAGGAGGAAAATCTTCACTCAGAGGGTGGTGAGGCACTGGCACAGGCTGCCCAGAGAAGCTGTGGATGCCCCATCCCTTGGGGGTGCTCAAGGCCAGGCTGGATGGGGCTTTGGGCAGCCTGGTCTGTGGGAGGTGTCCCTGCCCACAATGGAGGGGGAGGGAGGAGGGGAAACTGCGTGATCTTTAAGGTCCCTTCAACCCGTTCTATGAATCTATGAAAAAATGGACTTTTTATTTCCCCTCACACAGTTGCTTTTATAGATAGTTCAGAATAAAAATTTAGGAGACACAACTTATACCTGTACTGACTGAACTACGACAAATCAGCAAACCAAAACTGTATTCTCTTTTCTCTAAAAGCAAATTAAGTTTAGAAAGTACTTAAGTATGATTACAAATTAAAGTGTGATATAAAAGTATGAAACAAATTAAATATACAAATGGTTTGTATCTGAACAATGTTTTAGCAAAAACAATGAGCAGTGCTGAAATTAAAGTATAACTATTTTTAGCAGTACTTAAATATTGTAGAAATGCAATACAAAGCACGTGATTTTGTCACGGTACCTTGAAAAAGGAGGAAACAGTAAAAGATTACCTCATATTACAAAAACATGCGTGTATGTTGAAAGAACAAGTAACATGAATCATTTTACATCCTTTGCAATTAGTGATGATATTCACATAGGATGATTACATAATTCAGTGAAGACTGATTCAAAAATATTTAAATTTCCACCTCAAAGGGAGTACAATAATCAATTATTCATGTAAATCATTTTAACGAGCTCCCTGATAAGACCCCCCCACCCTTCAAAACTCCTAAGAAATTAGCATTTTTTTTTCTCCCAGAAAAATATCTAGAGCTTATTCTGCTCACAGCTGACACACACTGCTCTAAGTAGAAGATGCCAAATTGAAATGCAGAATTTCTCTCTGACATTTCACACGCCTAATTCTGGGGAACCCTATATAACATCCATACTTGTTCATTGGAATAAAGTGCTCTGTCACCTTCATGTGATTATCAGAATACATTATTTGCTACACTGCACACTTACCTATAGCCCTCTCTTTAAAACATGGCAGATGTCAGAGATAATGCCTTTCAGAGCTAAGTAACTTTACCGCAGGCATTTGCAGCATTCAGGTTTTTTCTCCAGCAAGGATGGGGAAGTCCCAGGGAACACTAAAGGATCTGACGTAACCATATCAATTTACCTAGATAAAATTAGCAAGTTCTCGAGGTGTCCGCAACATGCATACATACATGCCTGATGTGTCAATGTAGAATGTAGGTATGCATGTACAGAAATAAGTATTTGGCTTTTACTAACAAATCTTGGGTAAATATATGCTGGCATTTATGAATAAAAGACTATAGCTACAATCATCATACATAAAAATTACATATTTTCATGCAGCTACTCTCAAAATAGCTGAAAGCACACAAACGAGTTAATCAGTTTTAAGCAAGTATCAAGTAAACATACTGCTAAATTAGGTAAACATACTTACTGCAGAGACTATCAGGAATCCTCCAGTATGTAAATCAGTTCATTAATGTAGTTACGTATGTAAAATACAGGCTGTTCCTGATGGATTTTCACAAATGGCATTTTTATAATGCTTTAATCTCTTGCTGTGCTCTCTATTATTCAGCAGAGATAGAGGCCTTTCTAAAAGGCAGCACCGGGATAAACAAACAGTAACAGAGCTGGAGAGAAAGACAGACACCATGGCCTACTGAAAGATTCTCCCTCTACAAGCTGACAGGATCAGGACGCTCCATGCACGGAGATAACTTTAAATATGCAGAAATGCTTTCTTTCCAAACATACTGCAATAGCCCGGCTCCATGCTCACACATTTGCTGAAACCAACTGCAGTGCGTTATAATGTGTTCCTTCAACCTAAAGCTGCAATGCTCCGAGACTGTCAGCATAAACATATATTAAACAGCCCCTGTTCACACGAAAGCCAGTTATCATGCAGAAACCATTAATATATTAAATACAGACAATACTTACTCCAAGGTCAGCCCTGGAATTTGTAGCCTTTCCCGCTGGGCTTTCATTGCTGTGGTATGTTACCAGACTCTATTGTAATCATGACATGCGTTCCCTGGCAGCATTCTGGCGATGACAGAGAGCCAAAACGAACCACTATAAAGGAATGGACTAACGATCTCTTGGGGGTGGGGGGAGCACCGCAACTTTGGGTCCTTCCACCTCGAGCTGTCACGACGTGCTGTCAGCTGCCGCTTTCAGGTTAACGGCAGCACACACTGCACTGGTTTTGTCAAGCGAAGGGAGCCGTCAGTTTTGCACGTCAAGCAATTCATTCCTGATTTCTGCAAAGGCAGCTGCCTTGCTGGCACAGGCTTTGCACCTCAGAGGAAGGAGAAGTCCCCCTCGTTGCACCAGCCGACAGCGTGAAAAAGCCCTGCATGCTTAAGACAGTTTCTCCCTGCAAATCTGCAAATGTCAAACATTCACCACCCCCTCTGATCCTATCGAATAGGATTTAGCCATCTTGTTTAAGTCACATTATCCCTTCCTCAGCAAACAGACAGGCAGTTTCTGCAGTAATAGAACAGCAAATTGCTGAATGAAAAATATGCCCTTCCACTTTAATGTGGGGAATTATTACTAAGCGATTTGAGGAACAAACAAATTATTGTCATGCTGAGGCTAAGACAAAAGGAGAAGTTCAAATTCTATTCTGTCATGATTGTACTGGAATTTTAAAGGGAATTTATCTAAAATTGTTGTTAAGGGTGAGAGCCAGACCTAGAAATTGCAGAGAAGTATATTGATTTCAGCTGTTTGTTTTTTTTTTTTTTTAAATCTCACTTATAAGAAAATAAATATGTATGGTTATATATAAAATAAATTTATGTGTATATATAAGGGCTCTACAAGAAAAGCAAAAGCACTTAGCCAGTACTTATTTTTAGTAATCTAATAGCCAGTATATTTTACCTAACCTGCACAACTTTCCTGTGCAGCTCTAATTTGTCCCTCTTGTACATCACAATAACAGCAACCATATGATTTGCTTTCTTCCACCCTTTGAGAACTCTGGCCCTGCTCTGGGCACAGATGTACTCTGCAGACTAGGCAAAATGCAGAACCAAGTAAAACTGCTGCTTTTTGGGTCCCTGACTCTTTTTTTTTTTTTTTTTTGGTGGGGGGGGGGGGGGGGGAAGAAATGAGCAAGCTCACAAGAACAGAACCATGATTTTCAGAAACTGAGGGAAATCTTCTAGCTATGGAAACTCTTCCAAGACCAGAGGATAAAATGACCATTAAACTCTTTTTCTTTCCTCTTCATATTTCTACTATAAAGCACTTTAAGTAATATATTACCCTGAGTCTTCATTTACAGGATATTGACAAAAATACAGAATTACGCATTTGAATTTCTAAAACATCTGGGTTCTGATATGCCAAACTCAGGCCCTAAAATAATCCCAGAAGAAAAATAAAATAAAATACTAGATTTAAGGGGTTATTTCAAGACCAAAGATTGTGATGATTAAATTCACAGACTTTCAAGGGCATTTAGATCAGTTAGCCATCTACCTCTGTTTGGGACTTTCAAAACACAATCTTCAAACTTTACTCAGAACACAGCAGAGTTTCCATTTTTAAACATATTATCAAACTTGATGCAGTACTCTGGTGGATTACTAAACAAGAATAGAAAATTTGGACTGGTAAATTGTGACTGTGCACAAACACACATTTATATAAGCCTTATATAACATTCAAACATTCAGAGTGCTTGACTTTGTGTACAATGCCCTTTAGGCAACTTAAGCCCACATCTGTTTATGTATATATACATAACCTGTAACATGAAAGCACTTAATTTTTCTTGTATAAAACTGTTATTCTTCACTGAAAACAGAGCAGGAGACATCTTAAAAGCCCTGGTAGGAGAGTCAGCTCCACTGAATCAGGACAGTACCACAATTATTTCCACATAGAAAACAGCAAAAGGAACACTGAGGAGGTACAGCTTCCTTCAAAAGCAGAGTACAAATTTTACGAGTTACTCCTATAAGGCCAACTTTAACACTGGGGTGAACTGAAGAGGTAAGTCCACAACGAGGGTGGTTCTTTCCCACTGTTTTTGAAGTAATGCCAAGAGGGAAAACAAGCAGAGGAATATTGGTCAGAAAACACTGCTTTAGTGTGAAACATTACCATTAGGCAATAGATACATTTTATTTGCAGGAGGACAACACTGCCAACAAACCAAATGACAGGAGAATGAGTTGGACTAGTAACTGAACACAGCATCTTAAACAAAAGCAACTGCTTGTAAGGGCTATTTTGAGATCACAATAAATCAAACCCGTTGCTGAGCTAATTCATGCATGCACTTCACATCACATTAATGGTAAATTATTCCAAGATGAGACTAAGCTATAGCTTGACTTTGAAAACTCTTCTATGCATTTTGCCTTACTCAGACAGAAGTTTGGATAATCATAATTTACTGAAAAACAAAGCAATGAATACATCAGAGATCAAATTCTGCCCGCAGTTACATTCTTCCAGCTTTTGCAAGAGTTAAGTGGGCACCACTTGACATATCTGTGTGCAAAAAATAGCAATATAATTAGATGGTGCCTAGCCAGTGAAAGCTGACTTCAATTTAATCAAAACAATTGTTCGCTCTTAATTTCAGACTCTTTAGATATAAGTCATTCTGACCAATACATAGTTGAGAAAGCAAGTAAAAGTTAAAAAGGAGTAACACAAAAGATAATCTCATTCATTTATTTAAAGTAATGTAGTTTATTCCCAGGATAATAATATTCATTATACTTGCAAAGGCTAGAGTAAAGTCAGTCTCAAAAGTAGTGATATAAACTTTTTCTTCATCTTTGGTATCATCCCTGAAATAGGTGTCACAATTATTATTTTACCAGTAAAACCAATTCATTTTGTTTAACATAACATTACTTACTGTGAAGACTTACTGTGAAGATCAAATTACCTTAAATAATGCAGTACCTATGGTAATTAAAAATAAATGATTTAATTTCTCATTTATGAGATTTCAAGTTGAAATCTGCAGCACCCACAAGCTAAAATGCTTGGATGTTCCCTTTAGGGTTCTGTTGTACTATGGCCACAGAGAAGAAATTCCCCTTTTTCCTGTTAAAAACTATCTTTGTTCCACCACAGACAGATCTACTAGCAACATGATGAAGATCAGAAACATTCACTCCGGATACCAGATACAACAGAAGGTTTTGGTACATAAGGGGAAAAACAAAATAATACTCAGCAGCTATTTCAGGTTTGTACATCCCATTCTTCTAGCACTATCAGGTAGCAAGGTATCACACAATGAAAGAATAAGTAATACTTAATGCAGCAGAAGATGGTGGAAAAATCAGGAAAATGAAAGAGAAAAATTAGTTACATCAAGCAGGATCTTAATTTCCCGAAGAACTCTCTAAAAAGAAATGGATCACATTGATGTTATCAAGTATTCTCTGCTTCCTTCATGTTCTTTTTAACACACCCCTGCAATTAAAGCTGTTATTTTTATCCAGGTTAACTTGAAAACACTGACAATTTTTACCTACATCGACACAACTTTCATAGATAAAATTTCTCATCTGGAAAGGCTAATCTCACACATAAAGTCAAGAACAGGAGTTTAAGACTTGCATTCCTTTGCAAGTGTAAATCCCAGTGTCCTTTTGGATTATTCTAAATATGAAATCCAAATTTAGAAAGTGAAATATAAAAATGCATGGCACAAGTTAGTTTGCTGAACCAGAAATATCTGAGGAAGGACTTAGATTATTATCTCTGATATCTGGTTAAAAAACAAACAGAAACATCAAACCTCTAAGTCTTCTCTTCCATACCACATTTCAGTTTAGTATTCTACACTTTCAAGGCCCCCTTTGTCTTCAGCTGTTAGCTGTGCTTGCTTTTTCCCTTAAATGAAGGTAACACACAATAATACCATTAACAGTGAAGATGCCCGTTTTTCATTAGTTTTTAACATTTAAATAGCAATTACACTGAAATAATAAGCAAGTCAGTGTTTCCTTTGATTCTGCATGCACGCTTTGCTAGTACTTTCCAAAGGTGCTCAGGAGTTAGTAATCAGCTCTCAAAGACCAACAACAATGGATAACATCCTTCCACAACAGTTTTTAAATCAAAGATCATTTCATTGGAATTTCTATTATCTAATAATCTGCTGAGCATGCCAGGTTCTGATGTTTATGCATTTCCAGCAAACGGTCTGTTTAGCAACATTCAAGTAGATGTACAGCTTCCATTTTTTCCCTTTAAATTGGAATTCTGTTCCATAATTATGACAAGAACATGTGCCTTGCTTTAAAAATAGTCCTCATAACCCAATGAATCGAGGACCAAAGAATACCAAAACTATAAAACTGCCATAAGGTGGCTTGCCATTTATCCCTATTTTTCAGTTATTCAGGTTTCTCAAACTGCAAGTTTAAGATAACGCCTACCTCTCTTATTGGGATGATACGAGATTTAGCTACAAGCCATGTTTTGGAGATATAAAACAATGAAAATGCCTGAGTTTACTAGTACTTTTTAACAGATTTCAAATTTTAACATGAGATAAACCACCTCAGAATTTCTGTATTTTAATTTTGACTATTTTTCCAATGGTTAGATTAGAAAACTCTTAAAACATGTTTTTGAAAACAAAAATCATGCTGCCCTCATTCTGGCAATCACAGTTCATGGTCTCTAGTCCTTTATTCCTCATCATGAGAAAAATGAGTACACCTTAGAAAGAGATGGAATTAGTTTTTTGTTTACTGCAGCCTTCATACTGTACAAGCTCTAATATCCACAAGTGTTTGAGACAAGCAAACATACAACTGGTCTGACAACTGCCTCAAAAAGTCAAGTTAAGTGACAAACAAATGCTTTTAACAACATTTTCTAAATCAAGTTGCTGTTTTCTTATGTTTAAAGAGAAAAGCTGAAACGTATTTGCCAGTTTTTCAAGAGTTTTCAAGAGATTTTCATCCTCTTGGTGATCCACCCAGGCCCCAAACAATGTCACTGTGAATCCTCCCAGAGGTCCTGTCTGACTAATCACTTGTGATTAATAGTTCTGAACTGCAATCTCTGTCCCAGTAAAGTGGTCTTTAAGTGAAATGCACCTCTTTCAAGTTGCAATTACTAGCCATCACTGATCTATGAAAATCAGCTGCATACATTCAGTGACTGCATGACCGTTACAGATTTCTAATAGCGAACTGTTGCTCAGGAACAATTTTTCTTCAGTTTAGTGTTGTACTACACAACTTGTAAGGATGAGAAAACATCCAAGCATTAGCAATGTATGTGCATACATATATAGGTATACATGTAGTGTGCCCATATATAGTATAGTTAACAGCACTGTCTGCAGAATGTCACACTCTGTGTTCTCTCACATCAGTCAGAAAATGTAAGATCTCAGGATCCACTGCTAAATAAACAGCAGGAGTCCACCATGATGCCACAGCAGCAGATTCTAATACTTCTGTTTGTTTGCATGCTCCCCTTCTTTCCCTGCTATATTCAAAACTTAGGTATGTGAAATTCTCTCAGTTGTTCAGATAAGAACAAGCAATTTTAACAACAGATTGAACATTCAAATCTGGGACACTGCAAATCTCTATACCAAGTGGAAAGCTAAACTGTAACTCAAGAGGCATTCAAGATTCTAACAGCTGTTTCATTGGTAATATTGTGGTACTAAATAGGTTCTTCGAAGAACAATGCAGAACCACTCTAGTACAATCCCATTTCTTGGCATCAGTAAGAAGCACAACTGCACTGAAGAAATTTTTTGCATTCTTTCCAACACAGCATGTCTGGATGCTTTGTAAGATAGTCACAGAAGAACTCTGGAATATGAATCTACCCGTCTGTTACCTCTTGCTGAAGTCAACAGACTGATCAACACAGTGCATACAAAATGAATCTCATGCTTCAGCTAGCTGCTGGAGAAGGTCAAGAAGTATTTTTCCTATTGATGTGTAATTGGTCAGTTATTCTGGGTTGTTTTATTTACCACTTACTTTATTCAAAAGTATTTGAGATACGGCACAACTAAAGAAGTAATAACAGATGGCTTAAAAATACTTTTTCTTAGATTCCTGTCTGGTACATCTTGTTCATATGCTCAGGCTCAAAATAATCACCCAATTTTCAATGTCAAGAAATATTTCATCTTGGACAGACTGTATGAGGAAAAGGAGGGGGTTATTTTATGTTTGTTGCCCTGTGGAAGGGAGAAATAAGTAGGGATGATGGAAGATGCTCACCATTACCTGTACTCAGGGGCTCAGTTTGCACAGCAGGCTCAGCATGACATGTCCAAACAAATTGCTTGTCACTGCAGGGCGGTGTTTAGACTCTGGTAGAACCTTGAAGTTCCTTGGTTGTCTGCATGCCATACAAACCAGCTCATAGCACTGATACATAATTTATCTCATGGGGTAGGGGGATGACTTTAGTAGCTCATCTCAGAAAGAGACTAGGTGACCCCTTCCATCTCTAAGTTCTGTAATTCTCACAATGATGAATATAACATCATTGACATTTACAGCCGTGTCTATAAATCTGACAATGGTAAGCACTTTAAAATTATACAGTTTATTCATGTGTCACTGAAGTACCAGACAGTAAAAGTCCAGATAGTCTTAAAAAATATTCTGCCAGAGCCTACTGAGAGTTTGTAATTCTCACTATTCTGAAAGGATTTGTTTTTAAATTAAAGAGTCTACATGTACAGTCTATATATACAGCCAGAGTTGCCCCTTCCCAGGTGCAGAATCCAGCTCTTGGTCTTGTTAAACTTCATGGGGCTGGGGACTGTCAAGCCCTCTAATTTGTCAAGATTTCTCTGCAAGGACTCTTGACTTGAGGAAGTCAACAGCTCCTCCTAATTGAGGATCATCTACAAATTTACTGAATATGCATTCAAGTCATGTATCCAGATCATTTACAGAAACACTGAGGAGAACTGTCCCTAAAATGTAGCCCTGTGGAACCCCACTAGTGATGGGCTGTCAGCCTGAGATAATTTGTATTTCCTACAAACCTTCTGAGAGCCCAACATGTCATCCAAATGTGAGCCAACTGTTCACCCATCATGTTATGAATTTGTCTAGCTGTATGCTGAACATTTTGTCCAGAAGGATACTGTAAGAGACAGTATCAAAAGCTTTGCTGAAATCAAAAAAGATTACATCAATTGGCTTCCCTTCTTCAACTAGATGGGAAACCCTGTTATAAAAGGAAATTAAGTTACTTAAACAGGACTCTCCCCTCCTGAACACACGTTGACTATGGCAAATATCGACCCTAAAACATTGCAGGGTGTAAACCAAGTAGACAAGAAGAATCAATAATGCTTACCAGCCAAGGTCTGGCAAAATATCTCTGCAGCCTCACTCTTTCACTCCTCCACCCTGAATTTCAATAGTTAGTTCTGAAATTCTCCCTGCAGATGAAGCAGTCTGCTCATACATAGGAGTAGACAATCACAAATTTCAGTGAGACTAATGAGACTCCAACATAAGACAGCTCAGAAGACAAAGTATTGAAAGCATCTGGTTAAAAAGTTAAAGCAGCTCTCTACTCTAAGTATCATTTGGATGGTTATTACAAATGACATAAAAAAAGCATGATGTGCCAACTAATGTAACACATTTGTGGCCTTCCTCACATTCTATCAGTCTTCCCATCACCCTTTTCTAAAAGCATCATTTTGCATGGCTGTGAAAACTCTAAAATAATACTCCACATAATATTGAAAACTCAAACAATATAACAGCTCATCTTTTGCCATTTTGTTTTTCTTCTGAAGAACTCCTGAAGTAGCTGCTTGAGATTTAGACAACCTCCTACCACATTTCACACGCTACAAAAATGTAAAATAAATAAGCTTAATTTAGAAAGCAATAAAAATAGCTCAACTAATAAGGACACTTTTCAACAGATATCAAGCTATTATCAAAACTAAAAAGCCTGAGAAATCAGACTTTAATAATAATTATGGTCTCGAACTGCACTTTCAATATGGAAGAAATAAAATTAAGAAAAACTAGAAACAAAAATAGAACTACTTCTTGAAGAATTCTGCATTACTCAGGGTTTAAACACTTCATTATTATTATTTTATTACCACTATTATTATTCAAGAGCCTTGTTACCCAGTGATAAGCCAAGTCCAAGCTCTTATTGGCCATTTGTTCATCTGGTCTATATTTAAGCAATATTTCAGTACTAACTGATGCCACTTAACTTTTCTGTATTTACTCTTTCATCAAAAGGAATACACTGAAAACAGAAAACATCTTTTACTGAATAGTTTTTGTAAGATCATGATGTTATCTGAGTATCTTCTTAAAAAAGCTAAAGGATAAATAAGAAATTACAGAATTCTAAAATTCATCCTTCTCCCAACACTCTGCACCTATTTATCAGGAACTAATAGAATGTTACAAAAGTCTGTTTTGGCTGATTGATTCCTTAAGAAATGCATATACACACACAAATATATACATGGCTGTGGATGCTTATCCCCAGCAGATTTGTAAGGCTACCACATGTATGGCTGAACAACTTTAGCAGATACATCACCTACTTCTCTCTTCATAGTCACTAGACAAACAGGTGTGGTCAAGTGTGCTGAACAAGGGAAGCAGGAGAAACGGCAGCAGTCTTTCACATCCAAAAAAAAAAAAAAAAAAAAAAAAAGAACCAAAAAGGCTGAATTTTGTCTTTTTTGCCCTGACAATTACTCCCATTAAGGTAACGATACATAGTAAAGAGAGCTGGAAGTAAATCAAGAGATCACCTTATCCTTCCCCCAGAGAGGTTCATTATACCAGTATTACCCATATCACTCCAGTGAACAATTCGCCTCACCTGTTCTTAAAATCCAATGGCAATTTCACAAAACTCCCAGTTACTCCACTCCTCTGCTTCACCATTCAGAGGGACAGAAAATGTTTCAATGGCATCTAAACTGAATCTCCTTTGTTCCAATTTAAGCCCATTATGTCTAGTCTTACACGCTATTAACAAACAAAATGCAATTTCCCACTCACAGCAAATGTTCCATATGCTTGAATTCTTGTTACCTCCCCTCAGCCTTCTCTTTTGCACCACTCTGTTTTGGCAAATATTTTTCCATAGAGTATGTCAAGTTAACACACAACACTCAAACCTACACATACTATTCAAGCATAAGGTCTTACAGGTTCTGTGTGGGGTAGAAAAATGCTATGCGCCTTACATCTCAAAATATCAGCTTTCTAGTATAATGTGCTACAACATACCCTCTTCCCATGTTTCCACCCCTCCAACAGCAATGACACTGTGGAACCACTGTTCCTCTCCAACCCTTTCCTGGAAACTGCCACTTATCCACCTATCTCCCATCTAAAAAGCTCTTAATTTTTATCAGAATAGAACAGGCGAGAGACTTCTTACTTCACTCAGTGTATTTTCTACAGGTTGTCAAAATGATTTTCAACTGCCACACTGTTTTTGCATACCTGCATTCTTCCCAGCTTGTCCACTGCAAACTTAATAAATACCCTCTACTCTTGTCATCTACACCATTAATAAAAAATGACTAAAGCCAGTTTTCTAGGTTTCCTACACCTGCAGACCACTGTAATTTTCTGCTTAGTTTTTATATTCTACATGTAACGTATCAAAAGGGTCTCAGAATTGACAATATAAAAAATAACTGTTGGCTTGGCTATTGGTAAAACTTGTCTTAAAAAGCCAAGTTCAGTTACAGAGTAGTAATTTAAAAGCTATCTGGACTGAAATATGTATGTTCTTTGCACTTCTGACAGACTTATCTCAACCAAGAAATCAGCAGTATTTTTAATTTAAGTGAAAATATTTATGGTGTCTCCTAGAATAATCTAAAAGAGAAGCAAAGCATCCACAAAGTATGACAACAATCTGTAAAAACTGATCTTCGGCAGAGTCTCAACGGTATTATGGAGAACCACAGAATTGTTCAGGAACCTCTGGAGATCATACAGCCCAGCGCTCTGCCTCAGGGACAGTTGACTTAAGCAAGTTGCACAGGGCTGCTTGCAGCTGGGTTCTGAATATCTCCGATGACAAAGACTCTACAACCTGCATCCAAGACCACACAGAATCTTTAACATAAAGCCAGCATAAGTGAATTATCTGTTATAACTAAAAGGATGTTCATTTACTTACAGAAAAATTAATCAGTGATCTAGTGAACAAAATACTTATCTTTCAAAACCACCCTCATGTTTAGCACCTACCACACTTAATCCACACAAAAATATACTTTCAAATTAGATTTTGAAATAGTTGCCTGATATTCAAGTATTCTCCACCTTGTAAATATTCACTAGAAGCAGATACAGGAAAAGGGTTGTTTTCAAGGGGTACTTTTATACACACTTTTGTACAGCTACAAAATCCTCAGAACACTATGTTAAGTCTTACAAAGCCTTCTGCATTAATCAATCATACATAATATAAGAAGGAAAAGATTTTTGAAGTACATTTTTATTATCTCCTTTATTCACTCCAAATACACTTACAGATCTAAGTTATTAAACAGATTTCAACAGCACTAACTTCTGAATAAAATGTATAATATTTCCTACTTTCATGTCCATCATTACAGAGTTGGCTTCTTCTACATGCACTTTGTTAATGCAAGGGCTTACACGTACTGTATCAAAGGCAGAGTGCCAACTGCTATCTCTTTGAAAAGGTCAACATCCCATTGCACGTTTAAGCAGCACCAGCCCATATAGACAGATTCAAAGATTTCTTTGATGCTGTTACACACTGTTCAATAAATCTGACTGAAGGTACCACATTAAGCCAAGTAAGATTAACTCTCTGCAGTTCAGCTTCAATAAGGAAATCCTGTTATCAAGGCTGGTATTTTCTTGTAGAAAGTACTTTTCCCTAATAACAGTAAGCAAGTTTAGCAATAGTTAAAAGTTATTAAGAGAAGAAGCTCAGAGAAGATCACGAGATGAGTATCATTAGTGAATTTAGTTCATTCTAATTTAGGAAGAGATGTAATCAACAAAGAAAAAAAAAGGAAAAAAAAAAAACTAACTCAAAGCACAATGCTTCCACAGTTTATACTTTGGATACTTACCTGGATATTTACTAAAGCTACAAAAAGAGTTTCATTGCTCCATAATTTTAAAGATTTTTGCCTTTATTACTGCAAGGTAGGCATTACAGCTGTGCGGGAGCCAAAATGTTAATTTTTTTCTGAGATGGGGAAGCCCCCCAAAAGCTCAGAATCTAAATCTAAAGATTTTGAGGCATGATAAATCAAGCACACCAAATGCATGAAAGCCTAGAAAAGACTCTTTCTTGATTGTTTGTTAACTGTATCTGTTGGTCTAACAGAAGACTCTACCTCACCTTACAAACTTAAACCTCTAAAGAAAAATGCAGGACAAACGCCATAAATTGTCATGGTTTCAACATGGAAACAACTAGAGGAGTTCCTCTGATGGAGATGTGCAAGTACAGGTGAGCCAAGCTGCCACTTCTCTCTCTCTGGCAAATAGATCAGCAGGCTTCACAGTGAAGAGAAACCATATATTGTGTTCAGACACAGAGAATATGGCTTTGCCTGCCTACCTCCAGTCATCATGAAGCAATAGCTCAGACTGGAGAAATGCCCTGCTGGTCTAGGGCATCCCTCACCCCATAACCCCGAGCTCTCTCTTCTCCAGGCCGAACAGTCCCAGATCTTACAGTCTATCCAGTCCCTTAATCATCTTCCTGACCCTTGGCGGGACCCAGCCCATTAAGTCAGTATCTTTCTCATACTAGGAAACACAGGAGTGGACACAGGACTCCAAATGTGGCCTCATAAGTGATGACTAACAGGGAAGGATCACTGCCTTTGACCTGCTGGCAACACTCTTTTCTAACACAGCTCAGAATGCTGCCAGTCCTCTTTGCTGTCTCATCCTTTGCTTGTTGCTCACCAGGACCATAAGGTAATCATAATCCCATAACTCCTACCAGAGGCTAAACAGCACAGAACACGAGTGCCATAGACAAAACTTATGACTGAGGTCTCCAAGGCCATTATCCACACTCTCTACCAGTGGAAAACTGTTGGAGACATCAACGATATGCCCAGGGCCTCTGTTTTCAATAGGTTTGAGAACTGTGTGGCATCCACTGGTGGTGTGCTGTATTCCAATGCACTGCCTGTGCCCGGACAGCTATAGTGCTGCACACTGCCCAGAACCAGCCGCCATTCAGCTGACCTACAGGCACTGCCAGGCTGGCAGAGCAGATTCAAAAACTGCCTTGGTAGGATTTACTAGTAGTTAATTCTGACCTCAGGTTCAAAGGCATCACTGACACCTTTCTTCCTTCAGAAGCAGGATGATTTGCAGCACATGCACTCATCCCACCTCAGCCCCAAGACCACATCCACACACGGATGTCAAATCTGTCTGATTTAATCATGTTTTCATCACCTGCTGTGAAGAATGATGTCTTTCCACCTGAATGCAAAGCAGTACCACGTAACAAAGCAAAAAAAACATTCTTAATACCTGTGTGCCCTACACAACCTTTACCAATGTAGAGGTGAGCTTTTGCAGTCTTGCCAAAACAGCAAGAACTTGTTTCTTTGGCAGCTGCATGTTTAGTCCCACATTAGGGGCACTTGGGATAGCATATTTGTCTCAACTGCTGTTTTTACCTTCACTGCCTAGGAGCACAACCATACTAAACATTCATGAGTGAACCAACTGGGACATGAAGAAATAATAATAAGGAATTACACTGTCTTGTGCATTGTATTCATTGTGCGTTGTTTGCCACAAAGCGCAAGGCTCCCAAAATCTGTGCCAGACATTTAGACCCCCACTTGCTTCCCCCATGACACTTGATCTGCTATCCCTTTCAGGCAAGCACTGCAATGTTATGGATCTACTTATCCCCAGTACTCTTTCTGACCTTTTCACAGGCGCTGTCACAACATAACTCAGTAAAAACCTCACAGGTCTAAGCTTGGCTGGCTTGCTAAGAAAAAGAAAAAAACATAACGGAAAAGTAAAAGCTCTACAACATTTGGGAGAAAGGACAGGGATGATATGTTTGCTTCCTGCTTTGTTGAAGAGATAGTAGAGTAGAAAACTGCATGATGACAGAAAAGTATGTTAATGCCAGGATAACTGCTGCCACAACACAGGGTGCAAAGGCTTGTTAAAGACTAAAGGAGGCAGAGGTAGATGATTAGAGCTTGCAGAATAGAAAGGGACCCTGTCAAAGAAACATTTTCCTTCTCCAAACCCGCATGAGATGAGCTCCACCTTGCTTCTGTCCACAGAAGTTACCCACCTGCCCACTGCCCAGACACACCCTATTCAGTTTGTGTAACCTCAGGACTCATAATGAGCCATTGACCCCTCCCAAAGTACTCCTCATGTTCCCTGCCCCTCTTCTTAGCCCCAGAAGCTACTATTCATTCTCCCATAAACAAAGTGCTCTGTAACCATGTGAAAACTACATTCATGGAGCAAGTTCTGCAAGCCTAAGCCTGGCTTGGAATCCCTGCCCTAGATCTCCATTGCCCTATCCCAACAATGCACCTGCAATACAGCATTCAGATTTAGGCAAAGTTTGAAAACACAAATGGAAGGAATACCTCCAGGAAAACAGAACTGCATTCAGCCAAGAAAATTTTACTTCCCAAGAGAGTAAACGTGACCTATAATCCCAACAGGGAGAGGGAGGCAAGTGTTAGGATGGAGAAAAATCAGCAAGATACAGACATTTTAGGCAGAAACGGAGGTAGTGGTAAAGGCCAAAATGGCCATGGCCACAAACATTATGCAGTATTTCCCCAAACTACTAGCTAACAAGAAGAAACAGCCACTGTGACCTAATTACAGGGTGGGCACCACACCCAACCATGGACAACAGTGGCCCTGACAGTCATCACAGTGTGCCCACTCTCCTGCTGTCACACCATACCCCAGCTGCTTTAAATCCTGAAAGTCTGTCTGTGGACCACTGACACATATTCCTCCCTAGGATCAAACCAGCCTTCCACCTCCTACAACTCCTCCTGCAGCTGGCTCACCTGATCCTGCCCAGGCCTATAGCATGCAGCCTTTTAGAGGAAGATGCATTGGAATTGTTAGCATCTCATGCTCTGCTCAAGATCCCTGCCAATAAGGACATGCCTGCTTTGTTGCTCCTCTGAGATCTAGTTGTTATCCCTGCTCCGCCGTAAGGAAGCATTCATCTTCTGGAATTTTATTTGAGTGCCAGTCCTTCTCATAAATACAGTATGAGAAGATCATTGGGCTTTTGCATCAGAAGTACAATACGGCAAACTAAAAGGTTAATAGCCAAAAGTATCTACACAACTACTTTTTCAGGTGATCTTTCCAATATTTGATCCCAAGTTATGCAGCAAGTGGGATAAAGATCTTGACCTGGATGTCTGAGGGAATCCAACAAATGACAAGTTCCATCTGATCCTCAGAAAATATTGAGGTATTCTGCATAAATAGGAGTTCCCCAAATGCTTTTTAACAAGGTAGACAGTGTTGTAACAGCACAGCAGAATGACAAAGAACCTGCAGATAACAGATACGAACACATAAATATCCTTTATGATAAACAACAGTAGTGGTTGAGAATGCCAGCAGTAATAAAAATGTTCAAATTCACATTCAACGGGAACAAGGAGGAGAAAAAAGACTTCCCTCCTTCTCTACAAGGAAATAGAGGTGACTTACTTGGATTTCATGATCCTGACATCTCTAGGAGGTCATCCTACACTTTACATAATGGAAGTACAGTTATACTGACAATTTCAAGGGGAAAAATCTATAATGCCAAAATGTCTACCAGAAGATGCTGATCCTGCTGTTCAGTAACTGCCTCTTTTGCCTGAGAACGGTTATTTATAATAAAGGTGATTTTATTGCTACCGGAAGAACAAGAATAATATTCAGAAAGCTGAATGCTTCTTTCCTAAAAATAAAACCAATCATCTATTTGTAGGTTACACCTCACCTTCAATCTCCACACACAGACAAACAAAATACATACATACATACATATATATATATAAAATTCAAATTCTTTAAGCAGAACACAGGTTCATCAAACAATAATGTAATCTTTCCAGAGCCCTACCATGACCCCAATCCTACAGAGGCTAAATGTGTGCAAGCTAGAAATTGCATAGCCTCAGAAAGCTTTTTCTGCAGATTAAGAGATTATTCAAATGTTTCTAGCATCAGTGCCAGAAAAATCAATTCATCAATACAGCACAAGGCAGACCGGATCACACAATTCATTAGGACATTACAAGTCCTTTGTAACAAATAATTCTTTTGACAAACTTTGAATTTTCCTTAACTAACAAAATAATGCCAGTGGGAAAAAAACAATGGTGAACAAGATGCTTTTCAGTATGTCTGATATTCCTGAGATTTTCTGTTCAAAATTCAAGCTGCACTGACTAGCAGGGATTACTCCCATGATGTTCTTCTGCCAGTTCTCACTGGGTAAATACTCTCTCAGGCATCAGAATAAAACAAGTGGTTACATGGGCATTTGTTCTTTGTGCGTATGCCATACATATTTAAAGTTTTAGTAGAACAAACACTGATGAGAAATAATTTTACTTATGATGCAGCTTTTGCTAAAAGACCAAATGGTAGGACCCAATGCTAATTTAAAAATACTTGATAGTATTAGCCTGAAATAGTTGTTATTAAAGTGTCTACCACATTTAATACTGAAGTCAGAATAGTCATGGAACTATTGTGTTCACAAACTAAGCCACCCCTGAGACCCAACCTGCTCTCAGAGGTTATTACTTCCTTGCCTCAGCAGCTCATATTTCTACTATAAAATTTCCAGCTTCCCTAGCATTTTCTTTCTACACTTGCTACATGCCTTGCTGTTTCTTTGTACACAGAAACACTGTGAGCATCACAAACTGCTGGTTCAACAGATAATGCAGGGTACATGAGCAGAACCAGCAGAAGCAGAGCAGTTCAGCGAACAAAGCAGTAAACTGGAAAAGCTGCTCAGGGGAGAAGACTGTCATGTGGGAAGAAAAAGAATAGGTTAGCTAGTCTATTTAGTCAGACCTCCACCCCATTGCTCTTTTTTGCCTCATTTTGTCAGATTAAGTATTCAGGTTTCAGTAATGAACTAAGTGTGCACTTGCAGCCCATGAAGCCAGCCATATCGTGGGCTGCACCAAAAGCAGTGTGGCCAGCATGGTGAGGGAGTGATTCTGCCCCTCTTCTCTGCTCTTGTGAGACCCCACCTGGAGCCCTGCGTTCAGCTCTGGGGGCCTCAGCACAAGAAGGATGCAGGGTTGTTACACAGCATGCACCGTAAATATTTACGTGCATAGCATTTTTTTTTTAATCAAATAAACTATCCTAGTGCAAAAGCATTCTTGGAAATAGGTAAAGCATGGATGCAACCAGGTATTTGACCTTTGCTCCCTCCAAGATTCCACGCAATTTTCCCATCCTGAAATTCTGTAACATTGTTACAAAATCACTGTTACCCTAGAGGCTTATCTCCCCTTCCCCAGCCCCCTTTTTCCCCATGGCTTAACCCAATAACAAATTAGATGAAGAAATACTTAAGCTTATTTTTCATTCTTGACACTGTCCTGCCCTTGCGTAAGTGTCTGAAACACAATTCCAACAAGGCATAGCATACACAGAGCCCTGTAAAGAACCATGGTACATGGTGAAGAATGGGTCAGGTGATAATTTACATGATTCAAACACAACACTCACAGAAAGAGTGGATAAATGCTATGTTATGCAATTAAGGTTTAAAATCCAAATGCCTCATTTTCTGCACATCAGTCCCTCAGGTAACTACAATTTCAATACATTTTATGAAGTTCCATGCCTTGCAAATGTTATCTATGTGATTAAAAATATAGTGGGCAATGCTGTATGAATATATGGCCTACTAATGCAACAAAGAATAACTTAAAAATACCCTTAAAACACACTTTAGAAGTGTCATCGCTTGTTTTTTTAATCTATTCACAAAGGTTGTGTGCATCCACACAGACACATGAGCATGTGTTTACCAGTAACAAGGTTTCACAAAACTTCAGACTGTTCTTGAACAGATGCAAACCTTGGATTGGAAAGAGACACAGTCCCATACAGCATAAAATATGAGTCAAGAGACAACATGCAAAGATTCATAACAATATTGCTATGAATGAACTAGGGATGCAAATGTGTGCGTGAGAAAGCCAAAAGAAATATTTGAACAAGATCAAGCCGAATGGCCTCTGCTGATAACCAAGGACAAAACTAATAGCAATAAAATGCCAAAGGCTGTTTTGTTTACATAAAAACCATGCCTGTGCTCTCCACATCACAAAGGACTCATCTACAGAAGACCCTGCACTGACAACAGGAAAATGGCAACAAGGATACAGCACGTTGCACATGCCATTACTCTTCCCGTTAGCCCAACACAATTACAAAATGAGGAAATGCAAACAATGGGCAGCAGACTTGCGTAAAATTTATGGGGGCTGAAGTAAGCAAGATCGTGAGGGAAAAGAATCATACTACAGTAACTGTTGGCTCAAAGCATACAAAAAACATGTCCAAAAATCAGTTTTTCATCCTCAATCACAAGAAATCAAAGAGATATGGTGGAGGACTCTGCTGGCAATCCTTGTTCTCCATGTCATACCAAGTGATCCTGGCCTAACACAAGATTTTGTGAGGTATGCGAATTCATTGTTCAGAATTTTCATTCAAAACTCAGCATGTTAGCAATAAGTGGATAATAATACATTTTTAATTAATACATTAAGTGGATTTAGAGTTCATTAACAGACCTCAAAAAAATGCAAGTGGGGGAATTTCCTTTGTACAAATAAGATTCTTTTGAGAGTTTATAGAACTTTAGTTTGCTTGATGCTATTCAACGTTTTCATCAGTGACTTGGAAATGATATTTAAAAAGTCACTGCTAAAAGTTTCAAAGGTCAAACATTGAAGAAATGGTAAATACTGAGGACAAAAACATCACATACAAAGTGATCTGGATCTCCTGGTAGTCTGTGCTCTTAAACAAAAATGTATTTTAATTGAAAAATGAATATGAAGATATATGAAATATGAAGAATCTAGAAAGTTAAGAGTGTACACAGCGCTTAGGAAACCATCATCATGAAAAGCAACTTTGAGGCATTTAGAAGACATTGTTTTCCCAGTGTGTTGCTACGACAAAAGGTGCTAAAAGAAACAGCAACATGGATCTATGAGAGGGAGATAAAATTCTTTACTGTTTTGGTCACATGTGAGCAAAACATACTGGGCTTGCTGGAAAAAGATCACTTGAATGATTACTGAGTTTGTCAGAAAGATTAAAATGTCGTTACTGAGCACCACCCAGTATACTGAGTATAGTTTTCTACCTGGTGGCAGTATACAAGTTAACTGAGCACAAACATAGAAAGAGTACTAACAGCAGTTAACACTACCACATTATCTTTAGGAATCCAACATGGGGATACTGAGAGTATCAACTTCTGCAAAAGATATACATATTAGAATTGAGAGATCCATTACCTGGCAATAATAAATAACATGGCTCTAATTTCCAAATTTAAGGTAATAGTAATCACCAAACTAATTTAAGAGGAAAAGTAACAAGTTCTCTTTTTATGATTAACACCAATGTTTATTACAAAGGTACAAGATGAGTAACATAATCATTTGAAAGTCCAAAGCAGCATTTCAGTTCACTTTAAATGCAGATGATGCTGATGAAAATGAGTAGATAAAATGGAAGTAAAGATGAAATGGGTGGGAAGGTTCTAATTTCAGGGCTCCCAAAGTATACAAACATCTTCTCAAGTCTACTCCACAGCTTCCAATCCCTCCAAAAAAAAAAAAAAAAAAGCCCCCTGCTTTTGACATTCAGCTTAATATCATTGTGTTATTTGCTGATATCAAACAGTTATTATTGACTGTGATACCAAAATAAATAAATAAATAAATTTTCTTTGCTACTATGCTTGCAAAAGTCCAAACACAGATGTAACTAAAGGAATGCCAGAAAATTACTTTTTTGGATATAATTTAGATCAATAGATCTAAACTCTACAACTAACACAGAGTTACAGAGTGATACAACCATTGGATGCATTTGCAGTAGGACTCCATGAACACATAGATTCATAACTAGGTGTAAGCTGCAACACTTATATAAGCAGTGCCATTGAAGCTATTTGGAGACATAAAGGGCTAGCTCCTTTCAGTCCTGGCTCACAAGCCCTCTTCTTACTCAATTTGTCCCTTCCACTTCCTGCCAAAGGTCAATATACTACCGAGACAAGCAGCCAGGACTTCCCTGGGGACAACACACTGAGTTGTTCAGACACGTTTCCTGAAGTGGCCATCAGATGGAGTCTTCTATCAGCATACAATACTTTGCAGTAGAAACTCCTGCTTACAGAAGATACGTAAGTCACAGCTACAGAAGCAGACACTCTAGAGAACAAATGGGCCTAAATCTCTGTACCTTCAGTGTAACAATGCTGCTTACCAAAACACTCACCTCTGGCCAACTGGTTTACTTCATCTCAATATAAACAGTACCAGCCAACTATCTACAGAAGAGAGATGCAATGCAGATTTCTGGTTCTACACCGTTTCGCAGCACAAAGAACTCATTACTCATTTAGGAACAACTGTGTTTTTCCCCTGTAATAATACTCATGGGATGTTGCAAATTGTTTTAATTCAAGACACTCCATTTCTCCCAGTAAGCACCAGATTGCAGAGGCTATGCCTAAGTAATGATCTGCCTAAAATTGTCTAGATAACAATATCCAAGACAAATCATCCAAGATTTTCAAATCCCTTAGTGAAGTTTTGGTCCTCAGCTACAATGAATCATACTTGAATTTCTGCACTTTGTAAATGAGGTACCCTGCCATGAGCACTTTCAGCACAACAATTCACTTCTGCAAAAATACATCTGATGAAAAAAAAAAACTGAAAAACTGCAACCATAAACAAATGCACATGTCCTGAGACATATACACACAACACAAAGCAAGAGGCAATCTCTCTTACATGTTTTGGAATGCTTGGGTCTTTTTTTTCCTTGACAGTTTTTTGACAGTTGTGCTCTTCAAACCACAAAGAAGCCTATGCAATTAGGGAGATAAAAACTCTAAGGCAGCTGTTGGTAGAGTTAGGACTGTACAATCAATGTATTTAACTTCTGAGCTTTCCTTTGGGTGCTTTGGCATCCAATTCAAACGCTTTTCATTATCACAGGTCATGTGTATACTTATAGATTTTTTTTTTTTTTTTTTTATTTAAGTGTGGTTGGCATTATCTTTATTATTCCACTCAATTCCACTCAATCACTGATTCCCCCTTTTTCCCTGAGGTTAACTGACAGCCCATATTTGTCATTAATAAAAACTGTCTTAAGTTATTAACCTTCCTGAAACCTGTTTGATTAAGCCCTTTAGCAAGCAGTGGTTTTAACTACTGTTTTTCTTGAATTCTTGGCTAGTCACACTTTTTTTTTTGCTGTTATCCAAGGATATCAGCTGCTTCACTGTAATGCATAAATGACTTTCATGAACATTCTGTGACCAACTTTGACATTTTCACAGGTGCAAGTAGATTATATAATTGCTGCAACTGAATGAGAGTCCACATTTTATAATTACTGAATTTATTTTCAGAAGTTTCAAGAGAAGGACATATGCAGCCAAAAAATACATTAAAATTACCTAGCTTTGAATTAAACTGAAATATCTCTGACAGATTAAACAAAAGAAAAAGAAACAAGAACCAGTTTATTCTGGAAAAGCCATGTATTTTACTGCTATGGCAGGTGAACCACTGAAGCTCAAAAGAAACAATGAACCTCCTCTACCTACCCACTTACTTCTATTTAAATATTACTTTTTTGAAGCTTGTTGTTAATTAATTTTTAGGAGAAGGACATGTTAAACCAGAACACACCTACTTAAAATGAAGGGTAACTATTGTGCCACGACCTTTGAGTTCCTGCCCTGTCCCTCTGAAGCTCTCATTTTGCTGTTCACTTTGGTTCAGGAAAGGAAATAGAAGAGGTTAAGGGCATGCTGACATCTTAATTTCAGTGATTGAGACTCACCTGTTTAACACAGGTTAAACACAAGAAATCTTCTCTGGCTCCATACTCTTGCTATCTACTCTTTGAATGTATAACCAATAGTGATTTATAGATGCAAACACTCATTCTCTGGTTCATCAGAGGACCTGCATGCGTCATACACGGATGTTAGCAACACTAAAACTTCTATTTCTGGGTCTGGCTTAACCTTAAGAACAAATATTTTCTTCAATATTCAGAAATATTTGATGAAAACAAATTAATAAAAAATACCATAGTAGCATATAAACAGTCCATCCTTGTAGCAGCAGTGTGCAGAAATACATTTTACATAATTTTCTGCTAAACGAGATAGCAACAACCACACAGGTTTACTGAAAGAGACAGCCCTAGAGAAAGTTCCCTGACACTCACTGTGCCTCCATGTCACCATACCCTGCTGTCAGAAAGGCATTTGTGCAGCTGCACAAACACTCCAAAGAACTTCCATGAAGCTAATTGCAACCTGGATCAGTTCTGCTTGTGTAAACACAAGCACTTGTACCAGCACAGCCAGGGTGTGTGAGCTGACAGAATATCACTTCTTTCTGAACAGCAACAATTAGTATCATTGGCATAAACTGAGACAAAGTGAACTTCAACCTTTTCAAGATCTTTTGTCTCCAAGTCTTTCTTTGGGAGTTGCTGTATATGTAAAATCGGAATTGGGTTTAGTTGTACAAGTCCCACGAATTTCAACTTATTTAATGACCTCCAAAATGAAGCCACACAGCTGCAGTCTACAATTGAATTGCCTCACAGCAAGATAATTGAAATAGCGACAACGTGAGGGAGAAGCAGAGATGTTAAGTCCTCTCTCCCTCTCCAAGCTTTCTGCACTTTCTGTCCTCAATCCTCTCCAAGAGTTCACCTAAGACACTGCATTCCATATCTCCTCCTCTAGCCTCTCTAGATTCTTCCTTGACTTCTGGCACCACCATGCCCTTAGACTGTAGTCTTCCATTTCAAAATCAGACAACAGAATTTCATACTACATAAGATTAGCTGATATAAGGGTAAAGTATCAAATAACAGGGAAGCTGCTGGGTTCCCAGAGAAGCCTCTATATTGGGCTGCACAATGGTTACATAAACAGGTCAGTGAAAACAGAGGACACGGGTTTTTTTTTGTTTGTTTTTCTAAGCGAAGCCAGTTGGGTTTGTAGATCAATAATCACAGAGTTAGCTCAACAGGTCAGCTGCAAAGTGGAGTAGCTCCGCACATGGCAAGAACATATGTACCCAGAAGCATAACCAGGATACCCTGGCAGATGAACAGCAGGTGAGGCTCAATAAGTGGAAAAGCACTGCCAACTGGCAGCAGGTAGCAAACACATCATGTTGGCACGAATGCCACAGCTAACCAACCCAGAGCTAATTGCTACTGCACAAAGAGACTCCTCTGCTTACTGTTTTGCTGGCAGGATGTTAGCATTGCCCTTTTTCACTGCATATCTGATCAACTTAATAAAGGAAACCTGAGTACCACTTCTGGCATCAAGTTGTGTACACAGCTAAAGAAGCCAAAGAGCTCTGGTTGGTTCAGCAGAATATGTAGGGAAAGGCCGGTGCTCTGTATCAGTCATGTATTTACAACCTATGCTTCCTCACAAATACCTGCCCTTCCATATTGACTCATTATATCACACCTGCTTTATGACACTTCATTAAGATCTCAGCAACATGACAGAATCTGCACCTATATCACAATGACCTGCTATAAAAAATATGTATATGAACACAATTGAGGTGATTGCTTTGCAGACGTTTTTCAAACCTGAAGAAAAGCATTAAACAATATTCAACGTCAAACATAGCAAGAGTAAGCAAGATCAGGGCTATAGTTTTTTTTAAAAAAAAAAAAAGAGCCTGTAAAGCCACTTTCTGCTCTGGCTGATATCAACATGAGTTTACCCATTAACTTCAATATGGGCAGTCTTTTCCTCACACAACAGTTTTGGGTTAATTATGAAGCTTCCAAAAGGCACCAGAGATTGTTTTCTTAAACAGTTTTTATCTGTGCCACTGCAATATCAAATACTTGACATAGAATTAGTTTTCATAATTGAGTGACATTTCTTAAATAATGGGTTTGCTTACTATTTGGTGTAAGACTTTTCTTCTGCCAGAACCCAAAACAAGGAAGTCTTGTACAAGTCAGCAGATGTCTTACAACCTGTACCTTCCCAGCAATAACAGTTTCAGTTATTCACATAACTAACTAAACCAGCAACAAATCCTACATAGCACTATCAAGCTGAAAACAAATATATAAAAATAAAACCATAGCCAGCCTTTGTACAAATGCTCTGGGTTTCATTTGTAACATGTCACATTAACACAAGCTTACTTGAGTACAGTGGTAACCCTATATTCCTAAATTATTTTTGAAAAGAAAGTAGAAACCAAACAGATCATTTCGTAAGGTATTTTCAGAGATACTTATCTCAATGTCTTCTTAATGAATTACTACTACACAAGAAATAAACAAATATGAATAAATACACAATATATATTAAAACAAACAAACAGCTCAAAAACACCAGGGAAAGAAGCCAAGATACAAAAGTCCATACAAAGAACAACTAAAACATGGTATCCAATTTCATATTACTCTAATTCAGTAGCAACATATACAAGAATACACAGTTTTCACCTCCACTAATCAAAATGCTAGCTCAACAACCCTATACATTTAATAGCACTCATCTATTCTTTTGCTCCAACCACTTCATCCACAAGTCTGATCACAGAATTTCATACAGAAATAGTTCCACTTGCATGTCAAGTTTCATTTACATCATTCACAAAGAAACCAGATTTCTTCCTTCATTTTAAGTAGAGAAATCTTCAATACAAAAGAAAAGCTTCAACATAAGAACTTATAGACAATTTAGAAATATCTCACAATAGCTCCTCTAGGAAAGGTAGATCTGCATTAAAAAGTTTACTGCACAACCATAGGTCTTCATTCACCATCTACATTTCTCTGTATGCATCTTAAGGCAAATCAACTGCCATATTTAACCTTTGTTTTAGCTCTCTTGAAAAGAAGAATAGCCTACTCAAGAACTGTCAAAACTACATACTGTACTGTAATCACAACAGAAGAAACGTCTGATACTTACAAACTTCCTCTTCTTGGAAGGCTCAACTCCTTCTGCAAAAGAAAGGAATTTACATTAAGAATAAAGTCTCTTTTAATTGGATGAGACCTTTTTTGGACAAGTACTCTATTCCTCCCATCCTACCAGCAGCATATAAACAGATGTATATTTTGACTGTAATAAAAAAATACAGATTTTATATGCACCATCTTTCACTTGTAGCCTTCTATTCTTATTTGAAGTATTAACATTAGCAATGGGAAAAGTCTAAGTCTTTTTATAACAGTTAGCCTATTTTGAATGGTAAGATTTTTTTGTAACATTGTTTTATTCAGAGCCATGATACATTGGTGACAGTATTAAAACTCCCAAGAGTAAGTGACAAAGAAATGCTAAACTCTTTCCAGCATCCATTGTTTGGAAAATATGTTAGCAACAGGATCAAGACCTAAATAAGTGACCACTAACACTGTGGATTCTCCATTGTGTGGTTTTAGGTTGTTTGTTTGTTTGTTTACTAAAAAAGGATTAAATACACAATTTGATCGATTATGAATCATTAAAATTCACTGCAATCTTCCACAAAGTACTAGCATAACAACAGAACCACTGTTAGATGTTTCTAAAACTTTTGCTGAGAACAGTTAAACTACTGTTTATGGGGCTGATGGAACAGTCTGCTAACTAAATCAAAACTGCAGATAAACATTTTACTAGAATTTGGGGGGGAGGGAGGGGAACCACACACAAGATCCATGCCTACAGAAATGAGTTTACCACAGGTAGATTGTCTCACATTGTATAAGTACAAATAAATAACAGTATAGTTGAGTCTAGAAGGGACATCTAGAGATCCTCCAGTTCAAAACCCTGCTCCAAGATGGGCCAAGTAGAGCTGGTTGCTCAGGACAGTATCCTGTTGTGTTTTGAAAGTCTACAAAGACGGAGTCTCCACACCAATCTGGGCAACCTGTTGTAGTGTCTAGCCACTCTCGCTTTTTCCCCCCATTCCTCACCTGAACTTGTATTCTAAATGCTACATGAGTGAAATCATCTTTGCAATCCTGTTCAGCAAGGAGTGCGGCCAGCCTTTAAACAATGGTAGAACTTGTCTGACCTACAGAATATGCACATACATTTAAAGTTGAAGACCATCTCAAAAAACAAGGTAACATATGAAGATAATTCAAGTTATGTGAATGGATGTCTTCAGTCACTCATTTGCATTATTTTATGTTTATTTTCAATATCCTAACAAAAGATTGTTTTAAAGCACATAACAGATACTCCATTTCTATTCTAAAAGTTATTATAGGAAATGATCTCAAAATTATCAAAAAAGTGTGTGTGTATATATCTGTGCATGTGTGTGCATGCTGTATATGCATGCACACATATAAGCATTTCACTTAGTATATAAAATGAAGTTATAGGCATTGACCAGAAAATATACATGAAATACAATGGAAGGGATAAAAATAGTTCAGTCAGGCACCTTAGAAAAGGGCCATAAGGGAATGAATAATTATGTATTCTTTGGAGACTTAAATGCTGTGCAGTAAATAAGGCAGGGGCTGCTAACTGAATGATAAGGATTAAAATATCAAGTAGCTGCTCAATTCCTGAGCACCGCCCATCCTGTTAACTGAATGAGGCAGGAAAAAATAGTGTGAAACAATGTAATTAGAGATCATAACGCACAGGCGTAAGAGAGCAGAATTAGGGGCCTTGGTAACAAATTCTGGCACTTCCTAGGAAGTTCCAGCAACTGTTCAGAATTTGCAATTTAAAACAACATCTTTTAGCATAACATGTGCTTATATACAAAAGAACAGTTACACCTGCATACAATATTGCATTATGAAGCTGTGTAATTCCCCTAAACTGAAAATGTCACATTCATCGCGAACAAAATGTAACTGCAATTCAGAACCCACGTACTTCCCTTTGTATGGTTTTTTTCTTTAATATTTACAATGCCATTGTGTTCCATTTCTAACATAAAACTTCACTTGTAAATTCTCGGCATTGTCACTCAGTAATGGACAATGACCATGGAAAAACTGCCAAAATGTAACGAGTGAGAATTGTACTTGGTTTTGCAGCTAATTTAACAGTTGTAACATTTGTTGCAAATTTGTTTTGTTTCTTATGATTCAGGGTTCTGTTTTTTTTTTTTTTTTTTTTCCCTCTGTGTTGTGTTTTATTTATTTATTTTTTTAAGAAAAAAATAGGGGTTTGGTTATAGTTTATCATTATAACAGCACATGACAGACAAAGCCTTCTGCGGACACTTAAAGTCACATTAATCTCTCGGCCCATTCTCATGCATGCCATCCTCCAGGATTACTCCTCATCACTGAATACAGCTTCAGTAATTTACTGTAACTACCCTTAAGTAAAATTGTCAAGAAGTGCCAAGATCTCTTAGTAATAAGTAAAAAAAAGTGAAACAAAATCTTGGGTACATAATTCATGCAGGAAGATTTACAAAGCAATGCAAATAAAAATTTTGTATGCATGGATTTTAAAATACCCTGACAGTATACATACATACGTACATGCGCGTGTGCGTAAAATATATAAAAAACAACACTATCTTTTCTCGATTATATCTATAGCCTCATTTTTCCTATACATCACAGTGCTGATGTTAAAATGCCAGGTCACTTCCACCTCCCACGAGTAACTCGAAGAAAAAACACTCACAGTTGACTTAAGCCTCTTTTTCTGTCTCAGTTCAGATTTATTTTTTTCAGCACATAATTGTGTGTCATTTAAAACTCACTTGTCTTAACTTTTTGAAGCTGTGGAAAAGTTTTTATCAGCTATGTTTTTATAGACTTTATTAATCCAAACAGATTTGCCAGCATCATGCTTTAATTCTGATAGTACAGCAGAACTCCACAACGGAGTCTATTCAGAGCACATGGAAAAAATTTAAACATGCTCTAAAAAGGGCCAGTCTATAAATTATAGATGAATTATATAGAATATATAGGATTATATAGGTAAAAGAATAATGAATATAGAAGAAATATAATTATATAGGTGAGATAATAATGAATAACCACTTATTACTAAATACATAAAAACCACCAGTATCTTTTATAAGCTGA
The DNA here is from genome assembly GCF_011077185.1 of Oxyura jamaicensis. Lineage (NCBI taxonomy): Eukaryota > Metazoa > Chordata > Aves > Anseriformes > Anatidae > Oxyura > Oxyura jamaicensis. Next base: position 23,318,467 of record NC_048926.1, on the reverse strand, counting down.
ATAGGCAATTTTTACTCAGTTTCTCCCAGCTGCTTTACTCAACAATCACTGAAAACAAGGAAGCACTGAATACCAAAAATCACTCAGCTCTTCATCCTTGCAACTCTAAGGCTCATATCTCAGTTACAATACAAATGACCCGTAGTTCCCTGAAGTTCTCTACCATTACACTGCTTTCTTTCTGAGGGGCTCCGTAAACCATAAGCAGAAGACCAGTTGTGGTAGTCCCACTGCACAGCATCCAACACAGGCCTATGGACTGCTGTACGGAAAAACATGCCAGTGTCAAGATCTTCAGGTCACATACTTACCAGAAAAGATACTGGAGTTTAAAAAATAAAATAAAATAAAAAATCATTCAGTATTGCTCTGTATAGTTCTCGGGGACCATCTCTGTCCCAGAGGATGACACCATGCTCTTCTGCCCTTGCCCTGCATGGAATCCTCCCCTGGGAAGTTCCAGTTTTGCTGTTTTTAGGGCTGTTTCATTCCACACCGGTCACACAAAGCAGACTTAATGGACCACACACTCTTGCCCTTGAGGCCCTTTATGTCAAAAAACATGGTCTGAAAACATAATAAGCCTTGTCTCAGGTTTAAGAGATCTGTGCAAGTCTGTGCCAAATTGGTGTGATGATGCAATAAGACTCCTGTACCAAATTTAATTGCAGCTATCGTTATCAGTTCAAATTCCATGATCTGTGCATTTTAACATTAATAACACAGTTTCACAGCAACAGATGCTTTTTGATCATTTCAGTAATTATGATTCTTACTCTAGTTCTACACATTTATTAAACATTTCAGTCCGGTCAAGTTCAGTCAACGTACCAGAGTGCAGATAACCAACATTGTTAAAAGACAACAGACATTGTTAAAAGACTGAATAAAGGACATTACACTTTTTTTCCTAGGTCAAAGTCTTCAGCCCTCTAACTAGAGAAATTGTTCAAGTAACAGAATTAAATAAAAAGGTTTACATGACAGAGTTGTCT
>NC_048926.1:23304178-23317372 GCF_011077185.1 Oxyura jamaicensis | reverse complement strand
AAAAAAAAAAAAAAAAAAAAAAAAAAAAAAAAAAAAAAAAAAAAAACTAACTTCACCTAGTTTCTTGTAAATACTGACAGCAAATTACAGAAAACTCAAATATTGAATATGTCCTCCCCTATATGAGAAGAAGTAAGGATGCCATTAACTTATTGCTGGGTTCATTTTTAAGAAAATCAATAAAGAGCTGACACATTCATAAGCTGCTTCATAAAGATGTAGCTAGTATTGTCAATACAGGTACAGCTCAGTTTGCTTCATCTTCAAACAATTGCAAGGTTATCTAAGACTTCTGAATATTTGAGAAGAGAGTTTTCAGTGAAGTAGGCTGAAAAAGAAACATTTTTTCCAGGAAAAAGTTTAGTAGTGCATTCTTCGGAAGGAAAAATCTTAAATATGGAAAAAATAATAGAAGGTATTTTACCCTGTTGGTCTACTCATCCATCATTTGCCATAAGCATCTGAAGGCTTTCTGGTAATGTGTATTTTTTAATACACAATTAATATACTGAACTAATAACAGGTTAACACTAAGATTAACACAGCATTTATAATAGTAGGGATGTTGTGAAGGAAGAATGTGAAGACTTCTTAAGTAAGCAATTATTATCTTTTTGCTGAAGACAAGTTGGAAGATGGCAGCAGATCTTTCATTGGTATGTGAGAACAAGGGAAAAAAGGCAGGGCGAGAAATATAAGTATAGGATTGTTTTGATCTGTCAGGGGAAGGGTTTGCACTGTGCCTTTTACAAGCTCATCTTGACTCATTTATAAGATTAATATATCAAGTCATTGTATTAATCCAGTCTAAATATCTTCTAAGCAAGGCAATGGGAGGTTATGCTTTTTAGTTGATTGCTTCCAACTTTACCAACACTCTGTTCTTCAGATTTACATAACCCATTACTAAGGGTTACTTTGTGGAAAAGGATCAATCACCTCAAATGCCCAGTGTTGGTGTCCCACATCAAATGGCTCTCTCCTGCTGCAATTTTGTTTCTTTGTCAAAGGTGTCCTTTTGCTCTTATGCTAACTTACAATGTTTCCTGCTGATTCGCGGAAAGGACTCCACAATCAGTAAGACTAAAGTAGGTATGTTTATTCAGCGCTGGGCAGCACGGGGGTAGTCCCACCGAAGTCGTGCACAACAATTCGCTCACTTGCATTCTCTTTTATTCCCTAAAATATTACATATGCATTAAGTTTCACAACACACCTACACATATTCACTTCCTAGCTCCACCTAGCCCCACTTCATATGCTAATTATCTTATCAGTCCTTCTGCGCTTGCGTAGTACTCTCTGGTGGTCATCTGGGTGGTTGTTGGGATGAAGTAAGACGTCTTCATCAGAGTCAAACTTTTCACTTTATCTTATTGTGCATGCTCTCTGAGCCCTTGGTCTCAGTCCAATCCATAAGGTTGGCTTGTCTCGGTTCCCAAGGTCCGAGGGCCCCCTGTTATCTAGGCACCTTGCAAGTATGACCTTCTTTTAGTCCTCCTCCTTACTCCCTATCATAAATCTGTGCTGGTAGCTTTTAGTCCTCCTCCTTACTCCTCATCTGTGCATCCTCTCATGCTGTATTTGCACGTACATTTTGTATCTTCCCAGTGAAGCAGAAGCACAGTACATCGCAAATGTAACGTTGTATTTTCCAAGCACAGCACATATTAAGCAATGAGTGTTGTCTATATATTTATTCTTAATCAGTCACTCTCTAATTTCTAATCCTATGTTTCAATGCTTCCAAGCATTGTAAAGCCTCTGCCTGCAAAAGTTTTCCATTAACGCTACAATTGAATTTTAAGAGTTTCTTCTGACTTTAAATTTCCAGCTCAAGACAACTAACCAGTTCTCTGGACCAGTTCTCAGCTCTTTCTCTGAACATTAAGATAACCTCACTCAGACCTGATTTCTTACGTAACAGGTGTAACTATAAAATTGTTCTGCCTTCGAGATAACCAAGTGAGTTCATGTTTGGGCCACCTCTTTCTTTGTAGTTCTGGTCTGACTTAACATGTCCAAGATGCAATTCAGTATTTGCTTTTCTTATGAAAAGCGATTTGTACCAATACCTACTAGCAACAGAAGCTCTAGCAATGTAAGTCTCAGTTATCACTTATTTCCCCTTTCTGCACTAGCTGCCAAAGATACAGCCTTAGATATTGCCTTAAGATACAGCCTTAGATATTGCCTTAAACTTAGATATTGCCTTAAACTAAACTCTGATGTTCTGCCTGCCAGATGAGTTAACATTTCTTCAAGTCATCCAGAAGCAGCCAAATGTTTAACAGGTCTTTTTTTTTTTTTTTCTTCTTTGTATGTACCCACAGCAATTAATTCAAAAGCCATCTCTTCACAAGTATTTTCATGAACAAAAAATTGCTGCTTCTGCATTTGCAAGTTTTGGAAGGTAGTTACTATGACTCTGAAAACACTCTGTTCACAATTCTCCCTCGTCACCTACTGAATATTTCTTGGCCAAGAACACAAGGCTGCTATTAAATATTTCAGGTGCATTTTTTGTTCTGCATGTCAACTTTCTCCTCTCTCATACAAAACACTAAAAAGGAAAAAAAAGTGCAAATTATGATCTTGGAGTCAAAAATCAGCCAGAACTACTGTATACTTTAACAGGAGATAAACTACAAAATTAAGAACCCATTAAGCTCAGATTTAACCAGAAAAGGCCACATTTTGCCTACTTCGATATTCTGCATTCTATAGAACTCATTTTTATCTCCTCAGTAAACTTCCATGCTTTTGTTACAGGCACTGCTGACTGCCTCTTTCAAAGCAGAAATGTATCTGTGCATCAGCTCCATGGGTACTTAAATGTGATGTAAAAGGAATACCCAGATGCCTACTTAAAGCTAGGCATTGTTAATTTAAATGCAAATTAACTGGATTAAAAAGAACATCTAACAGGCTTCACATATAAAACATATAATAAAAAGAAATCAATTGCTTTATGTACAATATGGAAGCAATGTAAATAATCTATATGTATTTTCCTATAGATGAACCAGATACTCTGGCAATGTTAAGGATTATAACAGACTTAACTAAGTTAGCAGCAGTTAGACATGTTTCGTTTTACCTAGTATTCTTCTATGAACTGTTAACATCAGGAAACCCTGAATCCTATGGAACAAGGTGGAAAGTTTCAGAGTGATTCCATGTATTAACAGTAAGCATCTTCCTAAGAATAACACTATATATTTTTCTGAAGTCCTTCCAATGATGGAAACTGCAATAGCATTTAGCAACTGAAAGAACTTAGTAAGACTTACATTGGGTAAGAGATACCATACAAATGACAGCCACTGATTTTATTCAAAAAAATAAACATAGATCTGTGAACAACTCCCACACCTGAATGCAAAGGCTTTAACTAGCATTGTTTTTAAGTAGGCAGTGTATTACAATGGTTTCTTCAGAGACAGTAGCAAGAATCTAAGTTGATGACTAATAGTCAAAGATACTCTCTGAAAAGATAGTACAGCAGTCAGACACTGGGAGATGTTAAGTGATCACAAAAGGAAGGGTAAGTGATCACAAAAAAAAAAACAACATCCCCTTATGTGAATAAAACTCAAACACAGAAAATGAGGGGAAAGAAGACAAACTTTTAAAAACACGTATATTGGCATATCTAATGCCAATATGGTTATGTCAACCAAATCCATAAATATTCAATGCTTCAGGGACATACTGCATCAATTAAAACTACTGGCCAAATGAGAAACAGTAATGCAGTTAAGAACTAATGCTATTAAGCATAGTCTGAGTATCTCCACTATATTTTAAGTTTTCAGCAGAAAGCAGCAGTGGCAAAACACTTCTTTACAACAATAATGCAACATGGCTTATTTGCAGAGCAGATACTGTTATTAGTAACAGGCTAAAAAAAAAAAAAAAAACATACTTAATGAGAAGCACAGAAATGGCCCTTCAGAAAGAGCCATTTGACAGCTGCCAAAATTAATGCAGTACAACTTTGTTTTAATTTTAAAGTCATCCAGTCCTTACTTCTTCAAATACTTCCTAGTAAAATACAAGAGAAAAATATTGCTTTTGGTTGTATATGTTGCCATGTTGCATTCTGAACTTTATTATCCCATTTTTTTTTAAAAAAAAAATCAATAACCAACTATGTTTCTTTACCTAAGAAGTATGAAATTTCTGAGAGAATTTTCCACTTCAAAGTACACAAAATCATTCCATCTAACACAGCGTCAGAAAATCCATGCTCCCTGCTGACCTGCTGTTGTACAGCCTATGTCACCCGTTGGCAAAGTACCATATCACCTCATGAGTAGTGGAGAAAATGCATTGACTGCAAAGTGTTTGGAACACCAGTGTTAGCTAGATTCCAGCTACCAAGCTTACACAAATATTCCCATCTTTGTAATTGAAGAGTGCTATCACTGATAGAGGGGGAAGGAGAACAAATTAAAAAACAATAAATAAATCACACAAGCCATCAAACTCCAGCTGCTGGCAGAACTGTTCAGCTGAATAAATATAAACAGTGATAGTTTACCAGAGCTGGAAAACCCTAAATCTGAGTAAAGCCATGGGTTTCTCCAGGTTCTTTTAATCAAGCATGAAAAGCAGAGGCTTTTTAATGGACATAACCTACACAGGATTTTACCTACCATTAAAAAGCAAAAGAATAAAGCAACAACAGCATGCAGTGGCTAGCTTCAGCACTTCTCTCCTCAGTTCAACAGTGATGTGGATCATAAACTGGCTGAACAACTGGACCTGGAGAGCAGTGCAAAGTCTAACTGGAGGTGAGTAAGGAGTGGAGTACCCCAGGGTCAATACTGGGTTCAGTCCTGTTCAACATCTTCATTAATGATGTGGATGATGACGGTAGAGTGCACCCTCAGTAAATTTACAAACAAGAATCTCATGAAAATCAACAAGAAGTGCAGAGTCATGAACCTGGGGAGGAACAACCCCAGGCACCAGGACAGGCTGGGGGCCACCCAGCTGGGAAGCAGCTCTGCCAGAAGGGACCTGGGGGTCCTGGTGGGCACCAAGCTGAACATGAGCCAGCAAGGTGCCCTTGCTGCTAAGAAGGCTGATGGCATTCTTGGCTGCATTAGGCAAAGCGTCACCAGCAGGTCAGGAGAGGTGATCCTGCCCTGCTACTCAGCACTGGTGACACCGCAGCACCTGGAGCGCTGCGTCCAGTTCTGGGCTCCCAGGACAAGACAGAACGGACATACAGGAAACAGTCCAGCAGAGGGCTACAAAATTGTCCAAGGGACTGGAACATCCCTCCTATGGGGAGAGGCTGAGAGCTGTGACTGTTCAGCCTAGAGCAGGGAAGGCTCAGGGGGATCTTGTCAACGTGTACAAATACCAGAAGGGAGGGTGCAAAGAGGACTGAGCTGGGCTCTTTCCAGTGGTGCCCAGTGCCAGGGCGGACGGCAAAGGGCACAAACTGGAACACAGGAGGTTCCAGCTAAACATCTGGCAGCACACCTTCTACATCATCACAGCATCTTTGCTGTGCAGGTGACAGAGCACTGGCACTGGTTGCCCAGAGAGGCTGTGCAACTTCCAGCTTTGGAGATCTTCAAAAGCCACCTGGACGTGGTCTTGGGCCACGTTGCTCTGGGTGTCCCTGCTGAGCAGGGGTTGGACCAGAGGGCCTCCAGAGGGCCCTTCCAACCATTCTGGGGTTCTTGACAATACAGCTGCTAGAGATCATTATGCTTAAAGGAATCTAGTTGCCTTCCTCTTACCAGCATCAGATCATGATAGCTGACAATTCTGTTACAGTTCCAATTATACAGTAAGTTTAGCAGCTGTTGTTAAATCGCTGTCAAAATCAATAACTAGAAGATAAACTGATTAAGCCTGTCTGCAGCATGAAAGGCTCACCTACATTTAAACTTTGATTGCAACAGTTTATGTTAGGCATTTTGCAGAGGATGTAAGTGGCTAAAATAATTAAATAAAAAAACAATCACGTTTCACCTTTTTCCCAGGACTGGTCACTACTAGCAAAATACCAGCCTTCCTCTACCTTGACACATTCACAATCATCAGCTGGAACAGACTGCATATGCTGAAAGGGGAAAGTACTTCTCTAGGAGCCTCAGAACTGAGGTCTGCAGCTGCTCTTCACACATAAGGGTAAAGGGAAGTTTCCTCATCAGGCCAGGAACAAAGCTCACAAATTGCTCACTTTTCCGCAAGAAATATATGAGCTACAGCAGAGGCAAAATAAATATTTTAAGCCTTCATCAGGCAACAAAAATACCTTACAGAAAAAGGCAAGTTTAAATTTGCTCTGCTTGTCATTTCAGGTATCCCATTTAAAGGTCTCAATATCAGAGATTTTGCTTCACACTGACATATTAATCGGTATTTATAAATTCAAAGTTCAGCTGACCCTATGGCTTACTAGTAAGTAATACACTCCACTGATGTGGAAGATAGGCTCAAGTTCTAGGGCAAAGGTCACACTGGAAAAAATGAGACTGGCTGGAGAACAGCAAGGTAAATATTAACTCCGTTTGTGAAAACCATTTGTGTAACCATTTGTTAAAACAGCTTGGTCAAAATGAACATTTTTTTTTTTTCACTTTAGTCTCATGCTCCTATCAATGAGCTGAAAATTAGTTGTCTCTTACATAGCCTTAAGTGCACTGAAGGAGCCACACTAATTTCTGCCACTCCCAGAAGAGTGCACCTCCTATGTAACTTAGGAAACAATATTCTCATGAGCTTTTCTCTTTTCCTCAATTTTAAACTCAAAAACAACTCTTCATGGGCCTTCTCATTACACACCTGTGTTCTACCTCATCTTCTGCTTGCTTACTGTACTTACTGCTTGATTGCAAAAAGCTATTGTCACTAGAACAGAACAGTTCAGTCAGAGGGGACCTTCAGAGATCACCAAGCCCAGCTGCCTGACCCCCTCAGGGCTAACCACAAGTTACAGCACGTCACTGAGGGTGTTGTCCAGATGCCTCTGAGCAGTGACAGGCACAGGGCATCAGCCACCTCTCTGTGAAGTCTCTCTCAAGGTTTGACCACCCTCATGGTAAAGGAATTTTTCCTCATGTCCAGTCTGACCCTCCCCAGCACAGCTTTGTGCTGTTCCCTTGTGTCCTGTCATCGGTGGCCAGGAGCAGAGGCCAGCACCTCCCTCTGCACGTCCCCTCCTCAGGAAGTCGCAGAGAGCAGTGAGGCCGCCTCTCGGCCTCCTCAGCTCCATACAGGACAACCCGGGTGTCCTCAGCCTCTCCTCACAGGACAGGCCTTCCTGCCCTGTTACTAGCTCTGTTGTCCTTCTCAGGACACTTTCAAGTCACTTAGCATCTTTTTTTTATATTGTGGAGCCCAGAACTGCACACAGTGCTCAAGGTGAGGCTGCACCAACACTAAACATAGCGGGAGAATCACCACATCTGACCAGCTGGCTGTGCTGTGCTCAATGCACCCCAAAATGCGGTTTGCCCTTTTGGCAGCCAGGGCACACTGCTGGCTCATGCTGAGCCTGCTGTCAGCCAGCACTCCCGGAGCCCTTTCTGCTGAGCTGCTCCCCAGCCATTCGTCTCCAAAACTTGCCTGTGTCCTGCACTGCTCCATCCCAGGTGCAGAACCCAGCATTTGCCTTCAAACTGCACTGGCAAACTTGCCAAGGGTGCATTCCACTCCTGCATCCAGATCACTGGTAAAATGGAACTGGCCCTTGAACTACTCTTCCTGTACAGTGGGCAGGAGACTACATCCTCATCACCAGCTGTTCCAGGCATCTTCAATTACCACTCACTTCTCGAAGAAAAGAATTGATTTCAACCTCGCCAAATACAATATGGGAGAAATCCCATGATCCTTATTCATACTACACTGCTCTCCCTGCTGATGTTATCCAGCTCCTTTAATTAGCTGCAATCTCAATTTTGAGTACCCACAGCATTGAAGACTAGATGGAGAAGGTAATTGGAGAAGGTATTTTTTCTTTGGAGATCTGAACATTTTTTTTAAGCATTCCTAATCAGAAAAGAATCATAACACCAATATTAGCCGTCCGCTATTTTTATCTAAAAGTCTCTAAAAACTCTGATGCATGCAGGAAGCTCATGTCTACTGAACACCAGCTTCTTAACACTGACAATGCAAGTTCCTAGATCAGTGTTGGAACATTGTGCGTAAGAATTTCTGAACTCATGACATAAAGTAGATTACAGCCTAGGCAAGGTTTTCAGCTAACAACTATGGTGGAAAGACAATCCTTCTTAAATACAGAAAGCAAAAATCAAATATTGATAAATCCTCTTCCACTGCCTATATCATTATTTGGTCTCTCTGTATCTGCTACTAATAAAGTCAGGTATATTTTATACGTTTTTTTTTTTTTTTGGACTGCTAACTTTCTAGCTAAACTGAGATTAGGATCCAGATAATCTTTTGGTTTATTGCCATTTTATAGCCAATTTCATCCCACTGCTTGTCCAACATGGCAGATGGATTGTTCCAAGTCAAACTACAGTAAATAACATCAGCAACTGTATTAAGTTTGTGCAAGCATTACATTTTTAAAATTCCCTTTTACCTTTGACTTATCATCCTGTTTACACCATTAATAAGGTCTAACAGGGTAAGTGAAGGTTATTCGAATTTATATCTCTATTTAGTATGTTTGTTTGCAAGGTTCTGTTGTGAAATATCTAATAATTAATGGAAAGAACTCTCCAAAGGCACAGGGATTTCTTCTGTGACTGGTAAAACTGTCCATCTCAAAGACATCCTCGGTGCCCAAAATGATTAAAATGGCAATTTCAATTATGCATCTCTTCAACGTGAAATTAAAAATTTGAAGAGTAGACAGATACAGCTTCTCCTGCTGGCTTAAAAGCAGTGCAGAGAAGGCAACACAATCTCAGAATCTGCAACAGGGAATGGTATAAAAAAATATTCCTACGTCCTACACTGATTTATGTGAGACACCTGACAGGCCACGTCCAGCTCCTCTCACCTTTTCTGCATTCATGCTATCAAGACCAAAATATTTCAGAAAAGCACCAGTGTATTCTGGATAATAATTTTCATTATTGAATATAAGTGCAAGCAGAATAAATTCATCTTTTGGGGGAGAAAACTGGCTTTTGATGACATGAATGTTATCTTGGTATGTTTGAAATATCTCCCGACAGTGACTTCTGTCTTTCTTTTTTCTTCAGTTCTGCAATTCTGCTCTACTCCAGCCCTTTTACTTACATCCACACTATGCAAGCTTCCCACTTAAATAAGGATGTATGCCCACTAATTTAACTGCATCTGAAGCTTTAGAAGTTCTTTGGTTGTCTTTTTGTATACATACGGGCATTTACATAAGTCAAAGAATTTCTAATACTAATTCCACCCGAGCTATTTCTATTTTTAATCAATCAGGAGGCAGACAAGCACACGGGTGGATGCCACACATTCAAAGTAACAGCTGCAAACTTCTAATTATAACTTGGTACTACATTCTACAAAACAAGGGTTTTAGTAAGGAGAAAGGGGAGTATTGTAAATTTATTTTGTTTCCATTTGGGGGGAAGAAGTTTGTAAAACTGATCTAATACGATGAATAATACACTAGTGACAGACTTAGTTGTTCAGGAAACCAATTTCATAAGGAAGTCAATCCTAACTTGCCAAAGAGAGCACCCATGTGTGCTATCTGGCTGCAAACTATCTTCTGTTTCTATTTATGTGTCTGCTAGACTCTCTATGACCTTTGGTAAATATAACCTTCTAGCAATCAATTGGCCATCAAATCAAATCAAAATACTATCGGCTGTTGTCAGAGAGGAGTGTTAAGGAACAGTATTTCTTTGCAGTCCCCAGCCTATAATGGATAATTTATTTTTTAAATGAGATGACATGATGCCCAAGTTACAACAATACCTTACTCCTAAAGTAGACTCATAGGTGAGAAAACATGTTTTTTAAAACCTTTATTTTTATGTGCTGCAGAAATTCTTCAGTCTAAGTTCAATAAAGTTTACTGTACTCTAATTGCACCAGAATGACTTAAAACATAAATAAACTTAATCTCTGCTGAAGTGTCCTCTCTTTAAAATCAGCTTGGAGTTTTTCATTCAATTGATTCTTCTGCCAGTGTTGTTGTTTACTTTGCAAGCAAGCAACATTCAAAGCAAACTTTGTAATTGTTACAGATGTGCCCAAATTATATTGCCAGCCTATCTGGAAACAGCTTTATTCTTACCATTCTTACCAGCTTTATTCTTCTTACTGAAACACCACAAGAATTTGGTAATAGTCTGAATGTTTTCCCTATGTCTCTTTCTCAACCTCCATGTTCCCATATCAAATTGGTTTTTCCCTTTCCCAGCTTTATAAGTGAGTGCTTTCTTTTGCCTTTAATTATTTTCATAATTCCTGTAGCACTTTCTTTAACATTGTCTACCTTTGTCTAGTTTGTGATTCACAAAAAAAAGCTCCAACAAACAAACTACCCTGTAATCTTTTAAGCGTCTGTTTCAAGGCACCACCAAATTATGAAACATAACCAGTAAAAGATGGGTACAGACTATACTACCTTCTATGCATGCTGCAAACAAGCTCCATTGTGTGTGTTTAAGTGGACTAGTTAGAAACCACTTTTTTTTTTTTTTTTTTTATAGCATCGACACCGCCTGTCAGCTAGAAGATGCTATGACAACAAAAAGGCTACTTCAGATCAGGCAGACACCAGCATGCAGCCAGTACCTCACCCATCCATCTGGGAGTAACTCAGGCTGGAAAGGACCCTGGGAGGTCACCGGGTCAGATTCTCCATGCAAAGCAGAGGTAATTCACAGTGAGATCATATTGCTCAGGGCCTTTTCCAGTCAAGATTTGAGTATGTCCAAGAATGAAGTTTCTGCAGCCCCTCTTGTCCAACTTCTTCCAGTGCTTAAATGCCTTAACTGAGAAAAAAATCTTCTACCTATTCAGATTTTCCCCTTCTGGCAACCTGTGTTTCCTCTCATCTTTTCACACTGCACCTCTACAAGTTACAAAATATTCTCTATAACCGTCTATTAGACAGTGAAAGACAGCAATTAAATCCATCTCAGCTTTCTCAATCCTAAACAAAGCCAGCTCCTCAGCCTCTGTGTGTACACCATGAACTCCAGTATCTCTCTTATATGGGGCAGGGAGGGGGGCTCAACTCTGGATGCTGCTTTTCAGATGCATCTGTAAAGTGACAAACTGAGGGGAGTGGAGGGTTCATAGCAACTTACAGGCTGAGCACTTTAATTTTAAGTACTTTCTGCATGATTTGTGATTACAGCAACAAATATATAAAGGTCCTATTCATACCTTCAGCAGCTGTTTAGCACTAGTTAGGCAACCATAATAAATGTTTCTGCTACTGTTTGTGGCTTGTCATTCTGCTGCCAAACGGTCACTCTTACCCCAAAGCATAACGTGAAGTAAATCAATACTGATATTGATCAGAGCAAGTGCTGCTGCAGTACCTGGAGAAAACCCAGAACAGTCTCTCATTTTTATGATTTCCCCTCACAGATGCAGGTATTAGCATCAGCTATTCCCAGCCTGGCAGAAAATTTCTGGCAAAGCAGACTGAAGACATGAGAAACCTATGGAGAAGCAACTTGTTACCGTCTGAAGCCCAGCTTTCCCCAGCTTGCACCAAATCCATGAAGAACCACAATTCTAGACACAAGCTTATGACAGACCCGTTGGTAGACAAGATCCACTGTGCAACAGTAGAAGTCACATATGCATGTGATCCGTGCCTGTAGCACGACCAGGATGCTGTCAGGGTCCTTGCCCAAGGCTTCCCCAGATGCAAAGTGTAAACTGAGGAACGAAACAGGATACACCTCACAAGAGCTTCTTCAGTTTAATTAACCAGAGGGTTATTGGCATTCTAACACTTCATAGAAAGTAGCTGGCAGTCATAAACAACACACAAATACTGCAGCTGGCCATGCTAGCCAAGTTCACAGCACCTTATCTTTATTACTGTCTTTTATCAGGACAGGCCAAGATCCTCTCCCTTCAGGAACATTGGTCAGCAGTCACCCATCAGCAGTCAATGCATGTCCCTTGCTACTTTGGGTCTCCCCAGTTACTAACTCACAAATGCACCTCATACAGATCCAGTATACGATCTGCAGGATGCAGGCTGAGATCTACGTCAGTCACCTGTTGTCATTTGAACACAGGTGGAAGATCTTCTGGACAAGTTGTACACCAATATCATCCAAATCCCTGAGCGATATTCTACCTCTGCAATGGATTGACTAGTCACTACACACAGAGAAGATAAGATGTGGATGGGCTCCCCAAGTCTCCTATAACCAGCCTGACACCGCAGCCAGCAGTAAACCCAGCTCGTATGCCTTCTATACACATACAACTTGGCCTGAGCAGCATAAGCCTGAGCAGAACAGTAAGGTCTGTGCATTTGTCAAGAGCCCTTAAACATTCAAAGGCATCCTTGTCACCAATTATATACTAATAGCTATTTTTCACCATTAAAAGCACTAGATATAAAACAATCTGTCCCACAAACACAAGCAGCTGCTGCTTCCATGAGCAACACTGCCTTGTTTCCAAGTCTCCCAAATACATTTCTCTTCCTATGCCCAGAAGGTTAGGAACCAGATGCAAGAAACACAGGGATCAGACATGCGAATCAAAACATCCTTACAAGCCCACCAGCGTACTTTCCTAGGCATAAAAACAGTACTCTTTTGCAGGTCTTTGATTGTCTTCCCCCACTCCCAAGCAGTGGCCCTGATACAGGCAATAGTTTCTGCAAGCTGTGCAGCCTGGGCTTCCATAACATCCTGCCACCTGGGCAAACAGCTGCTGCACAGGAAGGCAAAAGGAATAAAAAGGATCCCACCAGTCTTTACAGAGCCAAGAGACATGCCATTTCAAAGTAATGAGTTTGTTTGCCTTTTTAAAAAAATATGAAGAGCCAAACCAACAAGCTTAAAGAAAGACAAGTCAGTTTTGTTGATGGCAATGCACTTCCTCTGGTCAACCTAAAAGCAGCAGGCAAGGTTGTTCTGGCTTTAAGAGAGCAACAAGACCAGCAGACTGCTGGCTGCTGTGTACCTACCCCTAACTATCAGGAGCAACTGGCAGCTCATCCTGAGGCAACAAACAGAGACTGAGTAGTGTGATTAAAAC
>NC_048926.1:23229365-23304078 GCF_011077185.1 Oxyura jamaicensis | reverse complement strand
GGTTCTTGGGGCTGTGGAGTTCAGGGAAGCTTTCTTCCTCGAGACTAAGAGGACAGGACAGAGAGTCAAAACAGAACCACTGGGAATGTTGACAGTCTTGTTGCCTTTCTACAACTCCTTACTTCTGGAACTATTTTCAGTGTTGACTCTCAGTCCTGTCCTCTTAGTCTCGATGAAGAAAGCTTCCCTGAACTCCACAGCCCCAAGAACCATCAATGCCTTGTGGGACCAAGCATGAAAAGAGGCTGCCTCGAGGGCACCACAGCAGATACATCTGCAGAGGTGTACAGTTAGCAAGTTTACTGTTTTGTAGGGCTTGGAGGCAAGCTATGTTCCTTCCGTGTGCTAAAGCATCTTCAAAGCAGACAGTCATTCAAAGGCTGCTGACAATGTTTGCAGGTAGAGAGGTGTGGGATGACTTGCTGTGTGCTAAGAGTTCCCCCCTTGGATGTTGGGCTGGAATCCAGAAGCAGTGAGCTGCCAATGGACTTGCTCCCAGTGCATCAGGATATCCTCCCAGCAGCCAAGACACAAAGCTAATACAGCTTATGTCCGCAGGACAGCACCCTGGTATGCATTTTTCCTTCCTTTGGCTTTCCACAAAGAGGGAATTACCTGAAGTGATTCCAGTTTATATTAATGCACACAGAAACGGTCTTGTCAAGAGACAGTATAGAGGTAGTAAAAAATAATACCTGCTCTTAAGCAAACTACTTAAAGAAATAAATACTTCACCCACTTTTGCATCTGTAACCCCAGAACTGCCTTTTCCTAGCCCCTCAAAAGGTTCTGATGATGTTGTACTTAGGACTGACAATGTTCTTACAGTCCAAAATGAATAAATAATACTTAAAATTGCCATCAGTAGAAGTCAACACAACTAAAACTTAGTGAGTCAACACACTTAACAACAGAAAGACTCAGTCTGACAACAGTGATTTGAGTCACAATTTAGAAAGCAAGATAAGACAACTTGCGTCCATGTATGATGCAATTCATTATTTTTTTTTCTTAGAACCATGGTTCAGAATTCTTTCAAGACCAGGACTACCACCACTGATCTATTTCAATCTGTATCAAAGGTTTACAAAAATATTACCATCAATTTTTGCACATATCTTTTGCACATAGCAAAGTAGAGAATGGGATTTTGTGAGAATGGTACTAACAGATACATGGCTTAATTTTTGCTCGAATCTAACAAAAAGTAGCAAAAAACAGATACAGCTGAACAGCTACAGATGTTCTGAAATATACACTATAACACAGTTTATTAGTCTAGATATTAAAAGCTCTGTAATAACAATACCTTCACTGAGTATCTCAAACTTTTTTGCATACTGTTAACAAAAAAGACCTCTAAAAAGGTGGGCCAGTCTTATGAACCTAACCGGTACTGCTATTATATATGCTAATATCAGCTTTTGATGCCAAAGTCTTTTTTTTCTCTGAAAGTTCCTATCAGAGCTTGATAATAGAATACTTGATTATTTTTCATACCCTGCCAATATTTTAATCAATGTAAGCCTTTTGTTTAAGACAGAAAAAAGAACTGACAAGTTGAAGAAAACAGGTATCATGGAAAATAAAACCAAACCAGAACAGTTCATACAGTTTCTGTTTCAGTTTGCAGATACATCTAAAAATTTATCCCAATGTTTTAAAGTACAAGAGTTTCACACCAATAGGAATCTCATCGGTGCTGAAATTCACCTTTAGAGACAGAATGATCATATCACTTGCAGACAAGTAATAATTGTATCTCCTATCAAGCATACATAAGGTTTTCTCTTTAAGTAACAAATATTCTGCTGACATAATATTCCACTTCTTAAAAACGGTCCTTCAATGAAAGCACTCACTTTTGAAGCCGCTGGTTCCACTAGTCTCTGACGGTGACGTGTTGAGCTGAAATGACTCTTCTGAGGCGCCCCTTCCTGACAGCGAATGGAGAAAGGAGAGGGAGAAGAACAGAGAAAAGGGAGGGAAATGGATCGTGGAGGGGATGGAATGGAGGATGTCGGAGAAGGGAGAGGGAGAGTATTTAACTGAACTGCATTTTCACTAACTCTGTAAAAGCTTTATGAAATCAAATTTCAATAGTTTCACCATACAAATATCAAAGAAAATGAACCTTTTGGTAGAAGTAGCCTCATACGGCTTTTATGTATGTATTACTCATATGCATTTAATACTGTGTACTTTAAATAAGCATATATACAAGCCTGCTTCATTTCTAGATAAACGCATTGAGATTTAAAAAGATTGATTTTGCTCTTCTCGTGTATTTACATTATCTTACATTTTCTGTATCCATGTAAGAAGTTGCACACAAAAGAATCCAACTCATCAGCCATCTTGCCCAGATGGATCTATACTGTAACCCAAAGGCCAGCACCTCTTCTAATGAAATACAGCTTCTAAGACTTCCATTCTCCACACAGAGCTTCAACAATCAACAACTACATTATGTTTTAGAGATTTGTACCTAGCAGAGATTAGTACCTTTTCCTGAGAAAACTTGAGAAGTAAGAGATTCACCCATGGAAGCGATAGTCATTTCCTCTTTCAGAGAAATCTGAAAGAGCATTCCACAGAAAAATACAGAAGCACAACAGTCTTTGCACGTGCAAAATTATTTAGGATAATACCTTGCTGCAGCCAGGCTGAAAATTACATGGATTTGCTGGAGTTGCAAAAATAAGACGGCTTCTTAGACTTTAAACAGAGAACCAAATGGTGCACTGTTTGTTCTTGTTACTTCATTTGGTTCTCCCCCTTCAGTGATCAAAATACATATCAAATAGCCTCTAGAATAGGGAACCTGTTTGTCCCTAACCTTTTCCTACATGGAGCTGCTTGTCTTTCAGAAAAATAAAAAATGTATCAACCCAATGCATACTCAAACTGCTTAAATACACATAAAAATTGAAACTAGAAACTTCCTACAATAAAAGGAAAAAGCACCATAGATTTTATTTATTTTGCTGGTCTTCCAGTCCATCACACTTTCAGTACATCAGATTATTAGAGAGACTTTGCATCTTTTTCACATTCACGTTTTCCCCTTTACTGAAATTATCATCTTGATATTTTTCAGACATTAAGAAGCCATATCAAAGACATGCTCCTCTAACACAAGTAAGAAATATTCTACATTACTTTATTAGAATGAACAGCTTTCCTGGAAAATACTTATATTTATCCCTACATCTTGACAGACCAAATACTTACTGCCAGATAAACAGTTCTGCGATGTTTTAATCATCTAAAACAAGAGCACTTACTCCGTTCGCTTTCAAAGTTAAGTAAATTTCTAAGTTAATTTTCTCTACAAATTCTACCGAATACGGTAACTGAATTTTCAGCAAGTAATTTGTCACAAACAGACTGAAGATTAAGCATCTACTTTGTCATTTCTAGAAACTTTAAGGCAACCACAAAATTTAACTTGCTCTTTAACTTTATAAATACTACTTTTATCAAAAATAAACACATACTACTGTTTCAAATTTCAGCCTAAATAAAAATCATTATCTGAAATTACCAAACTTCCAGCATTATAAAATATTTACATAAAATATGAAATATTATAAAGTATTGTAATATGCAAAAAAGTATAAAATGCCTAGCAACTTCAATAATCTGCTGCTTCATGATCATCACCATTGCTGAAATTCAACTGGTGGTTTCATTTCTTTCCGACAACAGGAAAAAAGGCCAATCACCACCACTTAGAGGCTTTGTAAAAAGAAGCAGGTTCCTGGAAAAATCTATAGAACGCAATGAACTATGAATAGAACAAACTACCTCCAGAAGACACTTTTTCACATGAATAAACAGCTATATCTAGGAGGCAAAAAGGGAAAAAGAACACTGCAAGCAACTAAGCGAAGGAGCAAGAACACAGTAGTGAAACAGAGTCCCTTTGCCTCTGTCAGAGTGCTGGCCAAGAGGGCTGCCAGTCAAAATATACTTTTATTTTTCGGAGTTCAGACTCTAAAACTCATTCCTATTCACTCAGGAAACCATTAGCTGGAGTTCCTAATGATGTACTAATAGAAGCGCATGAGTACTACTGGTTTTGCTGAACAATAGTATGGAAATTTAACTCAAGAAAAGAACATAAGACAGATACTGATGGAGCAGTACTGAACTGCATGCTTAGGGTCTGACTGGAACTATTACTGTGTCTTTGGCAATAACCATGAAGAGCTTCTTAATAATTCTTACTGTGAATAGCTTTACCCGTCTTGTACCAACAGAGCTGTGGGAATTAATCACTAATACTTCATCCTACCTGCTTACTTACACTTAAATGGCTTCCTGGAATCAACAGTACAAAATTATACTCAATCAGTCAAATGCTCTGATACAGTCCCTTGAGGAAGGGCTAAGTCATTAAAAAGAAAAAAAATCATTAACTTCTCTAGTGAATAAGTGCATCCAGAAGAAGTTTCATAGAGAACAACCACAGTTCCGCAAGCTAATTCAGCACATGGTAGACTAGGCACACAACTCTGTTGACTTCAACATACATAACCAAGCACTTCCCAACTCAGGCTCTTCACTGCAATTAGACTGTGAACACTGTTTCCTTGCTTCCACTTAAGAGCCCATTCTCTCTAAAGCTAAATTCAGATGCACACATTGCACTTTGGAGTCCTTAAAATTTTAAATTTTAAAATACCTTTCTACAAAAGCTGTTAATGAAAAGTGATTACCTGTATTTACGTAGATGCATAGAAATTACAGTCAGCACATGACGCAGAATATTCTGTCACTGAGTTAATTGATCACTTCTTCCAAACTTCTTCCAGATTTTTTACTGAGAGGTGGTTGCGCACTGGAACAGGCTCCCCAGTGAAGTAGTCACTGCACCAAGCCTGTATGAGTTTAAGAAATGTTTGGACTGTGCACTAAGTCACATGGTCTAAACTTTTGGGTAGACCTGTGCGGTGCCTGGAGTTGGACTTGATGATCCTTATGGGTCCCTTCCAACTTGGAATATTCTATAATTCTATGAAACTACAAACCCCGTTAAATATATCAGCACGGGTTGAACAAAAATTAAAGTGACTGATTATGAATGTTTACTCGTACAGAATGTAGAATAACAGAAATCTTGAACATACTTGTTTATATTTCTGACCACAAAAGACTTTATCAAAGTACAGAACTGATCATCATTTATATGTGCTATATTTGCCAGCAACACTTTTCTACAGTAGTGCAGAAGTATGATTAAGACAAGAAATGATGTTGTAAGCAGTCTCTTTAAGTCTTGGGAGGAAGGTAGAACTCTATCAACAATATTAAAATATGTCAGAACAATTAACAGTGATGGAATAACTGGAAGTGTTTTTTTCCAGTGGCATAAAAATCTTAAGAACTTATACTTTAACAACTACTTATAATTTAACAGGTGATAACAAGATAAACAAACACTTCTACACACAACTGTTTTTCCTGGAGTTCAGTGAGAGCGTTTTCTACTAACATACAAATTAAAAATAAAAAGTAGTGTAGGAAGAAGTCTCAAAACCCTAAGGTTGTCTGAGAAATTGTGCCAACTAGTCAAAAACAAATTAAATCTTAGGTTTGCCCATATTTGTATATAAAATATTTGCCTATAACATTTTTAAACTAGTTTTAGAATAATGTCTATGAGCAAAGCACACAAAATCAGAGGAGGTGGTTTTTTTTTTTTGGTTCTGTGCTCTCTTCACCACTTTTTAAGTACATACTGAGAAAAGTGAAGCTACAATTACTGCAGAACATGAGCACTCTTATCGAAATTGGGGAAAAAAGTCAAAAGGTATTTACCCAGTGATGTCCATACCCCACAGAGCACAATAGCTGATGATTTTTCCAGGATATGAGAGATACTAGCTCAAAATCCTCTACTTGCTTAATACTCAGGAGACAGAAGATTTACATTTTGTTTCTTCACCAAGGTATTTTAAATACTGTCTCAATCTCTCTATAGACATTCCAGTTTGTACAGCCACTCATTGTAGTTGTGAGCACAAATACTTCAGTCTGCTGTTTAAAGTATGCCTCTGATGGGGAACAGATAAGGGTCAAGTGCCTGCTCCAAATCAGGATGAAAATTCATGACTGTTTCTCTTTCTTTCTCACTTTCAAAGCCAGTATACAAAATCCTTCTAAGAGTCTTCTCTTTAAAAATAAAAAATAAAAAAATAAAAAAAAAAATCAGAACATTTTTACAAATGCAAGATAGACCTGTTTGTATTTCTGAAAAGATATCCAGTAGGTTAATTGAAAATGCAGTTCAACTTGGCAAGTATTTCTGTTGATCTCAAGATTCTGCTTTTCCCAAAATAATTTTTATCCCTCCTTAACAAAAAGCCTTCTACTGTCAGTAAGACACCATGCAAACCTAGCTCTAACTCAAGAAGATCTGGTGAAAACAGTCAAAGATTATACATACCACAGGAAGGTTATGTCATATTAGCCAATAAATGATAGCAAGCAGTGCAAAGTAACTCAAATTAATAGAGTCAGCATTACAGAAAAAGTTAAACATCTGGTTACAATTGCAGAAAGGTTTGCCAATGGTGAAAGACTAGAGAGGAGACGAGTCTGGAGACAGAGAACTGTTCTAGAGTACTGATAGCGCTATAGGTTCCAAGTATGTATTTCAGATGCTACAATATTCACACTAGGGCTTATTAAGAAATTTCAAAAAGGAAAAAGCTTGCAAAAGATAAATATCTGCTCCACCCTAGCCCCTTACTAACAGTATTCTTTTGAACAGTTACAAACAAACTGGTAGTATTTCAGAGGAAAGCAATACCATTTTCACAGATAGATTTATAATGAATATTCTTTGTCCTCTGCCTCAATGTAAATAGGGTTAGCAATACAATGGGAAAGTTTTCTCACCATTTTTAAAGCATTATTTGTCCTTCCATTACATAGTATTCTAAAGCCAGGGGGAAAAAAGGTACTAAAATGTAGCAACTGCCATAAAAAGAAAAAAGCAACAAATAATTTTGCTTTCAACATTGTTAGTCCCATCCAGAGAAAAATTAAAACTTGAAAAAGTTTTCTATTTTTTTTAATATGAAACCATTTTATGTAAAAGAATAAGCACACGTATAGTGTGCATGTAGTACCCAAAAATTCGATTCACAGCAAATATAATTTGTTAGCTTTTAACCTTTCCCTGACATCCGATAAGAAAGTAGGAGAAACTCCTTAGAATACAATCAATCAAAAGAGCAAAGTATTTGTGAACACAGAAGACAAAATGACTTATGTTTTTAGGTAAAATTCCAAAAAAAAAAAAATCTTTTTAAAGGTTTAAAGAGCATCTCCCAAAAGAAGAAGTGATAAGGTAACCTAGCCGTAGTATTTCCTGCTAATTTTATTCAGTTGCCCAAGTAATTTAGTGGAGCATTATCACAGACAAGATCTTTGTAGTGCATCAATGCCCCCTGAAGCAGGGAAAAAAAAAAAAAAAAAAAAGAAGAAGTACAATCATGCCACTAGCTAGCAAGAGTAGTAATCTTCAGAGGCCCTACCTTCCCTCTTATTACATTATATTACATTAACCCATGTAACATGAGATCCTGTACCAAACTGGGAAGCTGGGAATTCTTCTGTTACTGGCATTTTATTTTTCCTTCCTGCCTCTCCTTCAGAATGTACTTCAGGAACAGTCCAGAGCTTTGACAAAAAGACATTTTACACCAGGAAAAATCCCATTATAACATAGATGCCATTTCATAAGCATAAAAGTAGAACTAAATCAATGTGATTATTCCTATGACAAAGGAATGAATCTTCAGACTATTAAAATGCATATGTGGGCTGTGCCTTTAATGATACCAGGAATGCTAAAACCATACAAGATTCTAAATCAGAATATATTCTAACAGCTCATTTTTTTAGCACAAAATAATCAGATGGGTAGACTTGATGCAATACTGTCTTGTTACAATGTTAACAGTCTGACAGATAAGTGACACACTGCTAGATTGCAGAGTAGTTTTGATACTACCAGGTAGTGAAACTCAAGACAAATTCCAGATTCATTATCCCCTGTGCAAAAGAACATGGGATACCTCCTTTTTTATTTTTAAATCATAAATACATTCCACCCACTTTTCTGCTGCTCATCAGTACCAGCAGCTTGGACAAGGAATGAGTTATGGTGCCAGTCGTGCCATGAGTCCCCACCAAGAAGACTTTAGCAGTAACCAGATTCAGGAGCTCCTATCCACAGCTCTCCCGTTAGCTCATTCCTACCCTGAAGACAGAGCTCACTGCTCCCCATACCAAACCTGTACAATTATTTGTAGTTCTATCCTGTAAAACAGGACGCTGAAGCAATCCAGGTTAAACACAGCTCAAACAGAGTCAGAAGGGTCATACCTGCTCCCAGGGTCAGCCAGTTTGATAAGGTGACAGAATTCTTATGCCATAGATAGTATGGCATAAGAACTAGTGAGTTCTTATGCCATACTGCTGCTAAAGTTCTTTATGACAAAATTGTCAGCAAATTCAAGTAAGGATGAATGTTTGCCACTGGGACTTAACATATGGACAGAGATAACTTGAAGGTACAATAGAGATCAGCAATTGTTAACAGAAGTTGCCAGGACAGTGCATGCAAGAAACAAAACTGGAATTAAAGATAAGAAAAAAGATGAGAGTAGAGAGCAAACAGAATGCAATTCTTTTACTATGGAAGAATTCAATGCATTTCTCATTACATCGTAACCTTACACCCCCCTGGTATTACACTCCAGCTGATAAAAAATTCTTTATTCACACATCAGCTATATGTACTGCTCCAGACAGGGCTGTCTAATAAGGGCAGACAAACCACAGAAAAAGAAAAAGCTAGGATCAGGGTCAGTGTCCCAGAGGTAAAACTACCTTTCATTTTAAAAGGAAAAAAAAGAAAACCTGCACACTGAAAATGCAATGCATTCAGAGAAACTTTACAGTTATTACCAGCAAAGCACATACTGTGGATCCTCACAGGGTCAATGTCCTTTCCAGAGGAACAGGTCAGCTGCAATTGATCAGTTAACATGAAGCAACAGCCAGAAAACTACCTCTTCGCAAAGGCCGGCATGATTCATGTCACCAAGTGCAAATGGAGGAGAAATGGCAGCATCCTAAGTAATCCCTATTCAAGGGAAGGTATTTTAGGTAGATGGCATGCAGCAAACTGGTCAGGAAGCAGAAAGTGTCAGAGACTTATTTCATGTTCTAGGTTTGTGGTCGGAGAAATAACCTTGTAGAAAACAGAAGTCTCCAAGGAAAAAACAATAGAGATAAGGGGCAGCACCAGGTATTGATTACACTATATAGTTTAATTCTGAAGGCACAGAAGCTAGAAGGCAGTAGAAGGAGAAAATATGATTTTGGCTGCATAGGGTGGTGAGCCAATTCAGCTACCTACAGGCCCTAGAGCCACTACCAAAGCAGTTTCCATGTAAGAGCAGTTAACATTGATAGCCAAGTAATCAGAGACATCAAGAGCATCTGATTTCTGTGTCAGAGGCACGTACTCTTACCTGAAGAGATTTCTACCTTCAGATAGAAGTGGCAACTGTCCTCTTTTTTCACTCTGTTTTTATTAGCTGCCAGGCCAAGCTCAGAAGCAACAGCGGCAGCATTCTATATGGGGAGGTGAATATACCAACCAACACCACAACTGGTACCTGACAGATTTGCAGATAGCTAGCACTGAAGACAAAATTCACAGCAATAACTCCATCTGCACCATGCTGGACAATGTTGGCAGGTCTATTTCAATGTTTTTGTTATTGTCATATTCATCCCCATTCTTCAAGGGAACCTCCTCCAAACCATGATCTTCAAATGTGCTTTCAAGACACATCTGCACCCTAGATTTAAGTCTGTGACACCCCAGATTCTATGCCCTTCAGCGTCCTACACTCCAGCGTGAGCACCTCTACAGTTACATCTAGCAAAATCCATAGCACAGCAAAGGCTCCCAGCCAAGGCCTACTGTCAACTGTTAAGACCATACCCTTCAATATCTTTTATGCGCCACGATCTACCTCTTGCACTAGGTGTAGTTATTCCACTCAGTTATCTAACCAGATGTGCTCAGAGTACTGAGTCAGTCAGACACCATAGCACTAAGCTGCAGTCAGGATAATACACTGCTGTATGCCTGCATCTGAAGTCTTAATTTCAAAGCACAGGTCAAGCCTCAACTCCCTTCCCTGCATCACATAAACATGTTAAAGGCACTCCTCACAAGAGCAGATTAGGAAACGCTGGCTAAATTAGTTCACTGAAACTAATGTTTTTCTTCCCCATATCAAAGTAGAACTGATGACTCTGATAACTGTAAAGGTCAGATCACATCAAGGTGATTAAAATTTTTTATTTCTATATATGTACAAAGCAAAAATATTAAGATATAAAAAACTTCATAGATGCACTGAACTGGGCAGTAAGGCAGAGATGTGAAACAAGCAGCTTATTCTTGAAGATTTTCACATATGCAGGAAGCCATGGCACACCGTGTCCACAGCTAGGAGATTACTCTGGAAGTTTCAGACTCAGTCCTTTCACTGTCCTTCTCCACGATCCACACTTCCCCAAAGCAAACAGCACCAACAAACCAAACAAGCAAAAAAAAAAAAAGCCACACAATGGTGGAACACATAAACACAGCACTTGATCAGTACGTTCAGCTGATTCCTAGTAACTTCATGATACACAAAAAGCAGGATTCGCACCCAATGGCTTGATACCTTTAAGTAACAATGCAAGACAAATGAGTGAAATGTTAAGTCACCTTCTACAAGGAAAACAAGTAGAGCAGCTGCAAGATCAGCTGATCAGTAATCAACTGAACTCAGAATTACACTCCTTTTACAAACGGATCTAAAGCTGTAGCTAATATCAGTGCTTAATGAGGCTTTACGTAAATTTAATTAAGTACAATATATCTTTCATTTTCAGAAAAATCATGCTGAAATGAATCAGTAAGAACTGCTATAGTGTTACAAAAATATAACAGGACAGCTTGTATCAGATACATAGCATTTTTAATCAAATGTATAATTGTAAAATTAAAGTTTGTTTCAAGCATGTAAGAGCTTTTGCTACATAATTGCCATATTAATTTCTGCTAAATTAACCAGCAATTTCATTAAATCAGCAAGATGTCTGTACTGTTAATGTGTGTTTAATTAATAATAAACATTGAAGGGAAATTCTAGCCACTATAAAAAAAAAGACAGTATCTTTAAACACTTTTTGTCCCCCCCCCCCCCCCAGTTTACATGATAGAAAGCTTCAAAAAGCTACACTCAGAAGGGTATTAATGAAGATGGTAAACATAGAAAGCAGTAAATTGGAAAATCCATCTCCACTACACTGTAATGTTAACATCCCTTGTCAATAGCAGGCAGAATTTTAAATTCTGGAAAGCTTTACTATGTGCACAGATGTAAACGTAAGAAAACAAGAACACAAACTTTGAAATTATGGAAGCCACCATTTACTACCTGCATCATTTCTTCTAAAGCACTGTTACATTACCAGTTCTACTCTATTACACTGAAATCGTTATCTGAAGGGTAATCACAATGTTGTTTCTATTCAGATTGCTGAGCTAATGCAGCTAAAAGTGAAGCTGTATTTTATCCTGAAGCACATAACAAAACTGTCAGCTAACTGCCAGCTGAAGAACAAAATGGGATGTGTGTGTATGGCCACAAAAGCCACCAAGGGAAGGCAATCCAGCTAGGAGAGAAAGGCAAGCCCCATCTGACATTAACAACATGCCACCCAAGCACACAGTCTACTGAGGAGCACATCCGACACACCAACCCTTTGGCATGGCACACAGGGCTCCAGTCTTGCTGCTGACAACAGCTCCAAATACAGCACCCTAGGAGTAGCATCTCGGGGTCCAGCACCAGAGGTTTCACTTCGAGCTTCAAAATGATGACAATGCAACTCGAGCACATACTGATACTGCGGGTGGCCTCAGTGTTCTTTGTAAAGGGACTTTACAAAGAAATCAAAGACAGATGTGAAATCTTAACATCATTTCACAAAGTTAGGCTGCACACTCTGCAGTAACACAGAATTTTTGACTTTTCCCTTAAAAATCAAGCTTAAGAGGAAATCCTTTCTTTTTGGTATACTAAGGCAATGCTGATTTTATTTTCCTAAGATGAGTGAGCACCCACCAAGACCATCCCTCCTTCTCCTTCTCTGTTTAGTTAGTCAACAGAAAGTCAACATATTGCACAATTTTCCTTATATTGGTTACCTACTGAACAAATCTTTGAATGCTGCCAAGACTACTTCTGTCAGATACATTTTTGACAAAAAAGGATGGTAATTAGGTAGGGTCTCTCCAGGCATTACATAGCCTTTTCATGCTTTTTCATACATACCACCTTTCTCCTTGCTATTTCAAATTCTTGAACTGTATTGGAAGATACAACTTTGCCACCTCTGTATTATGTGATAGCTGGCATGAAACAAATGGCCTGATCTAAGGTCATGAGATCTTGGTTTTGAGACAATCAGGAAATTCAAGGTGACCAGTAGCCTTGCAGTCTTGAACAAATCACTTAATTCCCTGTGCTTCAAACTGCCAAAGAAAAGGAAATTCTATTCCCATTTTAATGATAACAAGACACCAGAAAGGAGTAGAACAAAGATCTTGGGAGACGCAAAAGGTTAATTTGTTCTGAGTTTTCAGTGTTGTGGCTGCAGATCGGTTAATCAATTTTTCACTATTACAAAAAAGGGAAAAAAGAGTATTGCCTTTACAGGCATTCAGACTGTTTTTCCCCATAACTTCAGGCATTAAAATAATTTAGTCCTACATATGCAGAAAGAGTTCGCTAGAATATGCAAGGAAGAAGGGAAACTGCATATAATTTTAGCACTGACTGTTTCAAAAACTTGTATGAAACAAGAAGGAAGAAAATGGTATTTATTTAATTTCAAAAAAAAAAGGGATAGCAACTAATAATTTTAAATGAAATGACACTGATAACACACCAATACTTAAAAGATATAAAGTTTTGAAAATAAAATTATTCAAAGTGATGTGCAGTAATGTGACAGATTGATGACAAAACTGAAGGGATTAATTTAGGCAGAGCCAAACTACTCTAGCAGAGGTTCAGAAGCTTTGAACTTTACATTCTGATGATACAGTGTAAAATAAGAATGTATGCAAGCCTCTCACTAGTGTGAGAGGTAATAAAAATGCAGCATCTCCTCTCATCCTAGTCTCTATGAATTTACCAAAGTACTGTGGATTACAGAAGTAAGTGATTTGAAAATAGACTGAGGTCTTCAGACAACAGGCAATACACTGTGGCAACTGTGGAGGCAAGACCACATGACAAATTCTATCACAGTTCTTCCCTTTCAGTTTTTGATTCAGGCAAGTGTGAAATGTTTTTTATTTTATTTTATTTTTAACTAATAATTTCTTGCTGATCTCTAATGTCTTCAATTTAGATCTTCAGTGTAATATTTAGGCTCTGTGCCAAGCTCTACATGCTCATCAGGAAAACTCTTTCAAGAGAGCCATCTCACAGCACAGCAAGCACATAATAAGAAAGATTCTATCAAAACACAGAATTTAGAAAAACAGAAGTAATGTGCCATCAGTTATTTGACAAAAACCTCACACTGATATTCTGGGCAATCCTTACAGCCAAGGCCAGAAATCAAACCAATAAAAAAGAGTATTTTACAATTCTAGCTTTCATTACAAACAGTAATACAAACAAAAACACCACACCTTTGAAAGCTATCTGCCAAGGAGAACTGAAATCAGAGGCTAGGACTGTATCCTGCATCAATTAATCCATCCAGCAACATAAACTACTGGCAAATAAAGTAACTCATCTGAGGTAACTTGTTGCACCCCATCCTTGCAGCATGACCACAGAAGTTTAACAATTAAGAAGTTAATTTGTGTAACAAATGCACAGCTAACAGTTTTGTTCAAACTGCTTGGCAGTCTAATCCATTAGTCTGCCGGATGCTCTCCCATTAGCACTGCTAGTTATGGCACTGCCCTCATCTCCTGGACTACATCCTGTTGAACACAAATAATCATTACAGTATTTCTTTGAACAAAGAACATTGGGGTATTTTGAAGGAGAAAAAGGAAAGAATGAATATCTGACAGGATTCTCATTGATTACTGCATTTCCTCAGTGACGCTAGAGAGAACACACATGAAAAAAATAGGCATTTTAAACAGTATCTTTTTCTAGAATAGCCCTTTGGCAGAAACACATCGATGTAGAAGCGTTTGAAATTTCTCCCTGCATCTTGTTAGAGCTTAAAGACAAGAGCATGTGCTTCACATACCTATAAGCCTAACCAGCTTCACTGGTTTGGCACCAGAAGAGCTTAGTATTGATCTGTCAGATAGACTCTACATCAGAGAGAAACAATACTGAAATAATTGAGGGTGTCTTTAGGGGGAAACAGACGATCAAAAAATACACACTACTGTGGTTTGCAGTAGTGCTAAAAAATTAACTGGAATGTTCCACTCTCACTGCTGAAATAAAGCAAGGGGCATAAGGTGCTTCAGAAACCATTACAAAAACATTGATCCTAAACACACGAATAAAAACATGGAAACAGAAGGGGAGAAAATACAATGCATTCACAATGTATGTGGTTGTTTTGTCACAAATTTTATTTAAAAAAAATCCCAAAATACTTCATAAAAAAAAGAGACACCAAGATCATTTCTTCCACAATCTTATCATAGATGCTGAAAAATACACAAGCCTTCATCTGTAGTCTCAGTAAGAACCTATAGAGAAGGTGTATAAACAAAAGCCAAAAGCCAAATAGCAGAACAAGAAAGTTGGCAGTACTGGCAGTGCAAAAGGCAGGCAGCATAAACAAACCAAAATACAAAGACTCAAGAAAGAAACCTGTGGTGAAAGATGAAGATCTATGCAGGGTCCTAAGAGAAAAGACAAGAAAGTTACACAAGAGCTATTTGAGAAAGTAAGTTCAGAAATGCAACACATATGAGTCAACACACAATCAGTTTTCACCAGCTTAGCAGGCGCACTCTCTCATGCTGAAGTTACTAACTTCAGAGGAACAGGGGCAAGCACAACAAGGTTCTTGCGGCCATCCTGTAAATAACCTGGTTAGTTACATTTCTTACCATTGGCGTAAAGCAAAGCATACAAATGCAGTAACATCCCCTACCTAGTGATAACAACGTACAGGCTTTATTTCCAATCTCCTCTGCTGCCAACCCCAGGAAAAATATAGGTTCTGATCACTTTGCCCTGGGAATCCTGAATTGCATTTTACAGGCAAAAAAAAAACTATTCAAGAAAAAAGTGATGAAATAAGAAAATGCTAGTCAACTTCGTGCCCAAGTGTCAGAAGCTATTCATCATCGTCAACAGTCAAGACATACAGTCTAACAACACACAATACTTGATTACCCCATCTACATCAAACTAGTATCATCCTTTTATGTTCAGACACAAACATGCACAACTGTGGCTTCAAGAAGCAAAAAAGGAAACAGCACATGAACTAATGAAGAATCACAGTACCATAAAATATAGGTTTTACCTGGGGTCATAAGCATTTTGGTGTTCCTAATTTTTCACATATATATATATACACACACATACATACATTTATATATATTACTCCTTCCTTTTGTGCAGTTCTCTACATTTACTAAAATCTTGAGAAAAAAATGAAGTAATTTAAAACTAGGAAACTGTGCTCACAAGGGCCAATGGATTCCAAAAATCAATTTTCCACTCATAACCCAAATTTTCCAGCTGTGCCTGTGAGTGTTGTATTTAGAAAACATAAGAGAATAGGGATTATTTTCAGGTTCTTCTTCACGTAAGTCTGACTGCTAGATTCCCTAATGTACCTACAGAACTTGTGAACAACTAGCTTTTTTAGAACAACTCAAATGGTATCCTCCTCCTTTTGGCATAATTTAAAGCAGAAGGAGAAAACATTAAAAAAAACTATCAAAGATTAAAAAAAAAATCTCAAAACAGCAGTAAATGCAAACACATACTCTATATTTTTTTTTTTTTTTTTTTATTACCACGTCTCCCTTATTTTTCACCTCAGAAGAAAAAGTTGCACTGTGGGACAGCAGGAGAAACTTCAATAGTTGAAATGCATCTTCAGATATGTTTCTGTTTTTTATATATACACACACACATTTCTGATATAGCATCCTTTACCTGTACATAACACCAAGACTATTCAACTGCACAAAAAATACCTACGCTTAAGTTCTAGTTTTCAAGGGCTAAAAGACTATCAAAAGAATTGTATTGTGACGTTCAACTCTAGAACAACATATTATTAGACTGTAGTGCATTGTATAAACTAGGTATTTTGTGTACTCACTAGTTTCCATAGAGCTGAAAATAAAAACCAGGAAAACACACATTGTTTGGAAACAGGAATGGTTACCCCATATTTTAACTAAGGTCACTTATTACTTTTTGTAAGATTATGGGTTTGATCACTTTAGCATTTTACAGAACTTGATTGTTTGATATTTTTCCTTTATAGCATACGTACAAGGATTAATTTTTGGTACACTGCTACTAAATTGGATCTCTTTCTGATAGGAATGATTAAAAATTCTTTCAGAATTTTCAACACACCTGTTCCCTTGCTTTGACAGAGTCTTGAAGTTTGGTGGGGGAGGATACCCACATGCCATCTAAGCATTATTTAATATCCCTGTGAAAACAAAGCCAGCTTTATATACAAAACTAAGGAATTTCAAAAAGAATAACCTACTCTAAATGTAATTTGCTCTGTAGACACTAGTTCTGTAGGAGCTCGGTACCTAACACCTCTGAAGAGCACATCCGTTCTCAAAGGAGCAGACACTGAGTACAGCTATCCTTTCTAGCACTAATCACAGTTGCTATATGCCACCATGGAGTGCTAAATTTAAGAACTAAAGTCAATGGAGACTTAAATGGAGAGGTGGGGGAACAAAGGAGCAACAGGAGCACAAGAGCAGAAGCTGAGAACTAAGAACTGAACAACATTGAAAGGTCATGAGCTGTTGATAGGAAAAGCTGTTGTTCTGATTTACTAGTCTTATAGGATGTAAAGATAAGATGGTGGAGGAAGTCAACGCTATTTTCAAGTGGACAAAGTGAAGCCAAGAAAAGAAAATTAAAAGCAACTATCAAATTGCAGTTTTGAGTATTCTGCTTTGTGATCGTCACAATTGTTTATGTGTTTTTATGTAATTTTAACATTCAGATGGGCAACTGGCACTGCTTTAAGCAAAAAGTTGCTTCAATCTATTGGGGAAAGGAATTAACAGCATGTCAAAGTCTGTGAACAATTCTGATATCCACAATTCAAATGGAAAGCTTAAAACTTAAAATAAACATAGTGCATCAACAGGTAAAAACAAATATGAGAAATTATCATATCAAACATGACACCAAGTGGCATCACAGACAAAATTTTAATGGGAAACTACACTAAAATTAAGCATCTCACAAAGAATTTCAAAAAGACAACATGGAAAATTACTGGTTTCATTAGTTGTGACAGTGAGTTAAAAAGTTTGTTAAAATGATCTGTCAATCTAAGAACTAACCACAGAATTGGAAAAAAAAAGTTTTAATATGTTCCTATCCTTCATGCAGATACTATTCCCATTATTACTAAAGTTGCTGGGAAAAAAACAGACAAACAAAACAAAACACTACAGATTTTGGGGGTAAGCTAAGTGACTCAGAAGAAGGGGCTAACTAGTGCACAGAGGACCCCCAAACTGGTTTCCTTTATGACCCATAGAACACGACTAAGCTCAGTTCAAATCATTACGGATTCCGCTTCATAGCTCACTGAAGTATTTTACATGAAGGAACATTAAGTTTTTACTTTGCATTCCAAACATAACACAAAACAGTCAGTCAGCTTTGTGACACACTGTAAACATTATCAAGAAATGTTACTGCAATTATCAAAAGGCATTAGAGAGAAGTGTGATATGGGCTGCAGACACCAAGCTGGCCTCGTGCCAATTATTTTAGCTCCAAATACTAGCAGCTTTATTTATTTTAAACCCTGAAATAAAGTGACCACAATACTAACAGAAGGAAAGACAGTAGAAAGACAGAGAACCTTTCACAGCTCAAAGAATAGCAAAATATGTCTGACACAAGGCCTTTTAGAAGACCTGACAAACATGTAACAATGCATGAATGCCTGGAAAATAGAGGTAAATAAACTGATCAAGAGATTGTACACTCTTTTGGACCCACAAAAGTGACAGCTAATGAGGAAAGGAAAAGCGTTCTTTACACCAGTCTCCTCTCTCAGAAGGTTGGTCTTTGCTTTCTAACAGCAACTACCACCACCTACCAGTGTTTAAGCAAATAAAATACCTACTCCAACCTGTACACATCACCAAAATAGACCTAAGATACCCTGCTTTCTATAAATCTACCTGCAATAACTTAAAAATAAAGATGGCTCTACCAGGGGAAAAATAATAATTTACCAATATAGCAAAAAAAAAAAAAAAAACAGTATATATCTGTGATTACAGCAACGCTCATGCAAACACCACATAAAACAAAGAAGTGTAACAATTTAGGTTGTTCTGATCATTACTTTGCAGAGTAGCAACCCCTCAGTAAGCAGTGTTAGACAGGACTGGATAGAAACAAAAAGCGGAGGATGAATGCAGAGTGCAGTCACAAAGGCTATTCCCACACAACACCAGAAGACATCCAACCTGCCTTCCCCTCAACTAATCTGAATCTATGTGAAAATGCAAATTGAAAAGGTGGGGGGGGGGGGGGGGATCTCCTTGTTTGCTTTTGTTTTGTTGTTTGTTTTCAGTCTTTCACCCCTCTTGCACATGCTCACCCAGAGGCAGAGCTGGTGAATCAGATCTCGTTCTCAACTACACAACTCCTCACATCTCCTCACATCTATAGCAGGATAAAGAACACGCACATTGCATCAAAATCAGTAAAAAATATGAAGAATCTTTCCAGAATCTCATCTATAATAATTTTATGTTGCAGACTGAAGAGAAAGAGCAGAAATTCTTCATTTTATCACCATTTTTTCCTCAGCTGACTACCCCATGAACACATTCCCTATCATGAACAGCATTCAAGAGGCAGTTACAGTCTGATATTTCCTTTCTTCTCTTCCAGAGCACAGCTTACCAGCTGACCCTTCTTCACATCATCTTTCAATATTTCAGTCAGAAAGAATTATTTTCATGAAGCCTCCTAAATCCAGAAAATCACATCTGTTTAGGAGCCACAGAGAAGGCCATTTTTCCTAAGAAATCATTACCCTTCTGTTTGATTTATCAGAACGTATTTTTAGGAGAGCCAATAAGCAAGAACCTGGAGAAAACCTTTAAGGTTTTACTTTTTGCAAAGGTCTAGGCACTATGTACAGTATTGCGAAGTGTCTATAAAAGACAACTATTTTCCTGTTTCAGAGATGGAGAAAAGGAATAGTCAAGGCCACAGTCACTGTGCTCCTTGCCATGTTTTCCAGAAAGAATGTGGAATTCACATAAATTGACTCACCAGTTCCACAAAAATAGCAACTCTGCATTTATACCACGTTTTCATTCACACTGCCTGTTTCCATCTCTACCGCAATGACTCTGAATGTAAGGATGGAATTCATTTCAACTCACCCACCCAAAAAATCAGTGCATGAAGTAGAGTATTAGAAGATTTACAAATTGAATTTTTCCATGTCATTTACAATATTAACTATGCAAACTTTATGCAATACAACCGTCCCAAATTGAAAGAAGCCTGCAAAAAGTTTCCAGCATTTACAGAAAAAAAATATATAGCTGTAGACAATAAAACAAATAAATGCAGTGTTTTCTTTGATATTTGAGAGGTTTCACATATAGCTTGTATGTTTGCTGCTGGTCAATTTCTCTAAAAATCTAACAAAAAAAGCTCATGTTACTACCTCAAGATTTACAAAACACTGCTTACCAGCCACTTAGAAGCTAAACTGAAATTAGCAAAAGGAAAAGGGAAGGCTTTAAGCACTCAACTCATCTGTTCAACAAAGTGAAATCTTCATCACCTCTAGAAATGTGACTGAAGCCGCATCTGGCAGTAAGACTTCTCCCACACTCCCACATCCCTCTCACCAAAGAAAGGAACTGCATGTTACCTGTAGCCACCATCATAGGGCCTTGAAGCTGTTGTTTAAGGCAATCTGAAACATACTGCTTCAGATCAACACCTACCAAAAAAAACTCATGGAAGAAAGCAGAAATAATCTTTTAGGAGGACGTAATCAATATCTGTGATGCAGTATATGCAAGTATATAGCTTTTTTTTTTTAAAAAAAGAGATGCTTATTTCAATTCATGCAAAATTATATTTAACATTTCAGAAGTTGAAGATCAATTTCCTCCTGGCTTTTCTTTCAAATAAAGTTTGTTTGTTTTTCTTTTCTTTCTTCCTGTAGTTAAAGCTTAAGAAGCCATTACCTAGAATCTGCTCACTGTAAAGGAATACATACTACATATCTCTGCATTCAGAAGATTTTGTTTTTCTATGAACATAACCAAAACAAGTAACTATACATAAAAGAAAGATGTTCTAGTAAAATGAAATAGGTATATGTACTCAGGATGTAGCAAATGAAGGGCTCAGTTTCTTTATTAGAAGCCTAAACACCACAAAAACCTTACACATATCAACACAAAACAAGATTTACCCAGGTTTACATATTTACTTACAGCGTACATTTTGAGGCTCAACTCAAGCCGCTTCCTGGCTTTTTTTAAACACAGCATGATGGTACATGGCATCAAACACAACTACATCAAGTTCCCATCTAAAAGGAAACGGTTCATGTGTCCTGTAAACCAAGCTTTGAAGCAAACCATGCACAAACAGAAAAAGAAGCAGTTGTACGAATTCAGCTTTTAAGTATGTACTGTTTCTCACTATATGGCTAGATTATATTAAAAAAACACTTTGGAGAACTCAGAGTTTACATGTACCTTCAACTAAGCAAGCACACAGCTTTTAAGCTGATTTATCTGCTTCAGCAATTCTACCTCTAACCTTTAGAAGTGTCAGAGTCTAACAGTAAAGTCAGCTGACCACAACTACTTCTGAATCCAGAAGCCTTTTTTTAAATCCTATTCTGAATATTCTTGACTGCTTTAAAGGAAAGTGTCAGTACCATACTAAAAGAAGTGGCAAAAGACACAAGGGATACTTCCACAGAACACTACAATGGCAGAAGATTCAACTTTTTTTTTCTTTTAAACAGTAAGAACACACACTACTACTACTATAAAGTAATGAATTAATTACTTTGGCTTGTACTATAAAGAAGGGCAAATGTCAGTCAAGAATTCAACTCAGGGACTTCATCTAATCAGTATTTACTAAGAAGAATTAAACTGAGACTACATTCTGTACCGTGTCATATGATCTGCTTTCCAGCTTGGAAATCCATCATACTAGTCTCTAGGCTAACTGAACGAACAGATGAAGGTGAGAAAAAGAAGAACTGAAGAGGAGTGAGAGGACAATAGGAAAACTGATTCAGTGAAAGGACTAGTAGATGAAATTTGAGTGTAAATAGGATCTCTCCCTTGCCATCTTTTTCTAGATGACAGCATGTCAACTTGGACACTTTTGACAACCGGTTATTTTTTTCTACCCTAGAACCAGACTCTAATGACAACCATGAGGTACACATCTTTAAAAGATTATTACTGCATGCAGTGTATGTGTGAATGGGGTCTTTCTGGTACTCCAATTATCATGATAGAGCTTTAAATACTATTAAATGAAGAGCTGGCTAAGCATGTGCAAGAGTAAGCAAAGGGTTCTGTTAAATATTCATGGTATTCATTCAAAATTACTTGATTAAAGTTACAGAAGAGAAAAACAAAAAAAAATCAACTCAACAGCAGCGTTTGCAGAACTCAACAATAGGCTTTCACATCAAGGTTTTTGTGTCACCCCTTAAGCAGTACAGATTGCTGTTCAATTCTTGTCAAAAGGCAGAAATCCGGTTTACACTACTCAATGGATTAAACAAGGTTTAGGAGAAGGAAATCCGGTATCACTAAGATCTACCTCGCAAAACTTTTAAATCCTTTTAAAAGCTATCAGAGAGTCCCAACCTGCAGCTGAGAGTCCCCTTTCCACTGCACAATCAACTAAGAGTAAGGATTTAGGATCTGAAGGAGTAAAGACTCAAACTGTTTTTTGTTTTTTTTAAATTAAAAAAAAGTTATTCACTCTCCACAGAGAAACGCTGTCACACGAGAAGTTAAAGAAAAGCTAACAGATTCTAGTAGCACTAAGAGGGCCCCGAGTCCCAGCAGATGTGCCTACGCTACCTAACACGGTGGTCTACGGATTTCACTCAGCACCCCTCTGACAAATCTGATCGGTATGGAGTTGAGAACACTGATCAGGAAGGGCTGATTTCCGAGGAGCGCGCAACTTTGCGAGCCCAGTGCGCTCCGAGCGCTCTGCGCCAGTTCACACTGCTTGGGAACAGCGATCCCAAACGCAGGGAGGCTTCCCTTCTCTCCCTCCTCCCATTGAAACGCTGCGGATGTGAAGGAAAACAAAAGAGAGGAAGTGCATTCATCGCCCGGAGTGACTCGAGCGAAGGGGCTCGCGAAACAATGGGCGAGGGCGATGGAGTTTGGGGCGGTGCGGCAGGGCGAGCGGCCGGGCGGCGGCTCGGGGCCGCGGGATGCCGGCACAGCACGGCCCGACCCGCTCGGCTCCGCTCCGGGCAGCCCGCCTCCTTTTCTCTTCTCCACTTTTTCGACTCGACGCCGGCGGAAAAATAAATAAATTAATTAAATAAATAAAAAGTCACTCACGGAGGGCGACGGCGGGCGGCGAACCGTTATGTGCCGGTATTTTTTTTTATTTTTTAAACCAAGTCTGACACAGAAGGGCCGGCAATCCGAAATCAGTGAAAAAAAATAAATAAATAAAATAAGCTATCCCTGCCCCCCTCCTCCTTCTCCCCCTGCCCTCCGTCCCGTCCCGTCACCGCCTCCCCGCTGCCCCCGTCCCCAGCCCTTCCCCTCACGGAGCCCCAACGGCCGTAACGGCTCGCAGCCCCGCTCCGCTTCGCACCCACAGGTGTGCGCCGAGCCCCCCCCAGCCCCGCCCCGCCCCGCTCCGCTCCGCCGCGGCAGGTGCGGGCAAGTTGCGGCCCGGGCCGCCGCCGCCGCCCCTACCTGCAGCCCCCGGCGCCGCAGGAGGCCCGGCTCGTCCATGGCGCCGCTCCGCCGCCCGGCCGCGCCGGACTGCCCCGAGCCCCTCGCGCCGCTCCGCATCCCCGCAGCGCCCGGCCGCTGACATCACGGCGGCGCCCATTGGCCGCGCCCGGTCACGTGGGCCCGCCGAGGTGTGCAGCCCGGCAACTTCGGGCGGGCCCGGCCCCGCAACCGGCCAGCGCGAGCCGCCTGAATACAATACAATACCACACAATACAATTAAATTAAATTAAATTAAACCCGCCGCCGCCCTCCGGGACCGGCCACAGGACACAGGGCTGCCCGCCCCACGGCCGGGTGCCGAGCCGGGCTAAACAAACCGTTGGCTTGGGGTTTTTCCTCACAGGGTGAGCCGTGGTGTCTACAGCTGACTGGGCTATGTCGTTACCGACATCCCCCAGAATTAAAGATTTAAGAACCCGGTACCTGATTTACAAGAGAAGGTCTTGTCCAACACTAAACACCCAGAGAAAGATCCCCATAAACACGTCTACACGTTTTCCAGCTGGGAATCCTCACCTGGTCTCACTTAAAAAATTAGGGAGCCTACACACCGCAAGGTTCAAAGGCAGAGCATGCTCCTCTCCTTACAAAACCAAAAGCACAAAAACTTAAGTCAGACTGCCAGAAGCTGTAAACAAACTAAAGCTGAACACAGAAATGACTTCAGTACCCACACCGCAAACATTCAGCAAATGGCAACGATTCCATTCCAGCTTCTCTCTTCATGTAATTGCACTTACTACTTCAAAAACCGAGGGGTTACTTTACCTAAAACTAGCATCTCAATTAGATAATTTTAACGAATTTTTCAGTCAGAAGTCTAATTCTGTGGAAGACACCACCACGCAGCAGCAGAATCCGTCTGTAGGAATATCCTTGTTTTACTTCAAGCACACAGGTGCACCTGCAGATAACCAGTTCCAATATACACGCATTCTCTTTCCGCTTCAAACCCCTTCTAGAGAGCAGCAAGCGGGGACAAGGCGAAAAGTACATTTCTTACTAAAGGATATGAATAGAGATTAAAATCAAGGTTAGTATTCACCTATTAACAGTTTAAGATGAGGATTATGACAATCGCATCCTTAAATCTAGTAAGAAAAAAATATATTGATTTCCTGTCAGATTGCATCACTTTGAGAAGCAGTCCATGTACATTTCACAGTAGTAAAACCTGCTAGGGGCAAAAACATTTGGAACAAAAATGAAGGATTGCTGAAAGGATAACATATTAAATATACACCGTATATGAAGAACTGAGAAAAAAAAAAAAAAAAAGGCTGCTGCATTTGCCCTTCCCAACTTTGCTTCATATGGTTGAAATGCATTGTTATTTTACACTTATAAGCACTGAGAAAATTTGAGCATTCTTAATAAACTACATTTCTCTGAGATCTCCAACTATGTTAAGAAAAAAAGTCAATTTTTATCAGTTGGTCACATCAACTGCAAGTGTTTCTCCTTCCCTGTTTCTCCACGTCTCCAGCTCAAGGTGTAGCTGTAACGTCATGTCAATGGCTCAAACTTACCCATTACCGATTTCAGTTGCAAGATAAGAGCTGTACTTGAGCTGATAAAGAAGGCAGAAGCTCCTACTGACCAAAACTCCAGTTCCACAAGAGGGAGACAAGACAACAAAAAACACTGCTAGACACAGATTTGTAGGCCAAAAGAGAGAGTGGCATGACCATCAAGTCTGACCTTCTTTGTAACTAAGGATACTCAGCTCTCCTGAATTAATTTATTTTTTGAACTATAACCTCTCTTTCAATATCATGTTGAACCTCGTGAAAAACTTTTCACCTCAGAAAATCAAACTGAAATGTGACTAGGATCCCTCACTTCCTCTGTGGAAGGAAACTGGAGTTACACTAAGTAATACAGGTATCTTCTTTCAGTTCTTCCTAATGCCATTTTCTTTCCCATTTCCACTTCACAATACATCATCTCTTCTTTCTCTGTTAACACACATTTTCTCCCAGTCATTCATATCCATGCACCTTCAAAATCCAACATTTCCCCATTTCTGTTTCCGAAGAAAGCACAAGCAAGTGAAACACAATTTAAACACTTATGTTTCCAATAAGGATGGCACAAATTAATTTGAGGCAATAGCTAAATTGTCAGATTTCAAGGGTGAGAGGCAAAAACATACTCTTTGTCCCTCATGGCACACCGCAGATTTCAGCTACAAGGCTGTTTGCGTTTATTTACACAGTCCTGAACATGTGTTTACACAAGTTTTATTTCAGTCACTAGAATACAGAAAAACTCTCAGCACACAATTAATCAGTTAGTTCCCTCAGAAGCTAAGAATACCAAAGTGTGGTAGTTTTGTGTGTGTGTGTTCCTCCCCCCTCCCCCCCAGTGATTTTAACATATCTAACCACATAAATTGTCTAATTTAGATATATGAATTAAAAGCACTCTCCTACCTATCTGAGAGGTCTGCAAGGCATGAAAAGTTCTACACATTTATTGCTTGAACAAGAACAGCGGAATAAAGCCATACTAACGAAATAACGTCGTTGACAGGCAGATACAAATGGTTCAAACCTAAAAAAAAAAAAATTACCTTACCTTTCACAAAAGCATCCAGTTGTGCACACGGATAACTTAAAGAAAGAACTATAAGCAGACAAAGCTACAAAGTCTCTTACACGAAGAAGCTTCCTAACTACAGACAAATAGTGGACAAAAACTACTTTGTTTTGCAAGAAATTAAAGATAATTGTTGCAGCTACATAGATAACACTGAAAGGCAGGAAAATAAAACAAAGAGAAGACTGCCTTCCAGTGGAAGATGAAATTAATCCCAAGTAGAAAAGTACAAAAAACACCTTTCACTGAAAATGTACTTGCTGTCAATTCTAAAAATAGCACTTTCCTAAACTTATGCTGCAACATATAATGGCATATTAGAAGGTACTGAAAGTCACAGTGTTGCATCTAACACAAGGTGAGTATCCACTGAGTTTTCTCACATTTTATGAATCTTATTAGATATTACACCAAAGGTGTATCTACACGTTTGAAATGGCATACAGATTGCTATTTTTGTCAGGAGGTTTTTGTTATTTTTCAGCTCGTTATTTCTGTAATAGGAACTATCAAAATCATGATAGAGAACACTATCAATCTTTCTCCCCCTACCCCCTCCTGGGAAGGTAGAATTATTTTAAGAAATATAATCACCACAAAAATTTCAGAAAGCTTTCTTCCCTATAAAAGCAGTGTTTGACCTGATTATATGTGAAGAGTTTTTCAGTTAGTTTAGGTACATACCAGTAAATACATGTTTATTTAAAGCAAAAAAAGAAATACAGCAACGTTTTTTTTTGTTAGTTTTGTTTGTTTGTTTTTTAGGAAAATTGCACAAATTTAGACTTTATTTCCTCATTCAACTGCTAAGGCTTTGCCTTAATTGTGTAGCTTCACTTAGTTCTATCAGTCAATACTCTCTTCTGAATTCAGAAATTACTATGATTACTGCAATGACTTAATTAAAAGATAAAAACTGAGCACGTGAAAATATATATGAATATGTAATTCAAGTCTCACACTGGAGATTTTAATTTTATGGATACACATATCCTATGCGTGGCTGCCACTTTCATACTACACATGGTGGCAGCATAAGATAAATTGTGTTTATTATGCATCATGGAACAACTCACTTGTACTCTGCCCTTCAAATCTGTCTCTGCCAGGGCTGTTTCTCATACCTTAAATACTGTACAACACCAAATCACCATCACCGATTTTTTTAAATAGTTATTTTCCTCTCAAATGTGAGAAATCTGAAGCTCTGAATAGATAACACGCAATCCAATAATGGCTGTGCGCTGCAGTAACTTGGAGCCCATAAGAATGGGAAATGTTTTTCCCCAGCATTCGTAAAA
This sequence comes from Oxyura jamaicensis, assembly GCF_011077185.1. Lineage (NCBI taxonomy): Eukaryota > Metazoa > Chordata > Aves > Anseriformes > Anatidae > Oxyura > Oxyura jamaicensis. The sequence goes on along the minus strand of NC_048926.1, from coordinate 23,276,835 downwards.
AGTAAGCCTTGATTGTATTATTATGCACTGATAAGCTATTCAAGTGATTGTTAGTAGAAAAATTAAAATACTCTAAGTGCCATATTTTCAGCAGTTCAGGTAAGTGGACACACTATCACTACAGATACCTGATTTTACAAGTACAGAAATGGAAAAACAGAAGTGTTTAACAGTAATTCCTACGCAACCTTTCTCTAAGGACATTAGAAAGGAGAGAAGTAACTAAGAGTGTGTTCTATTGGATGTTGTGCCAGCCACATGAATGTCCCTGCAATGTGGCTGGCACACAAAAACCCATGCATCAGATGAGACCTAACCTATGTAGCAGAGGTGTAGATCTTCATCCACATCTTTTCCATAAATAGTCTTCATATCACTGCAAATCAATACACAATTACTGTTTTATTATTCTAATCACACAAAAACAAGCTGTAAGAAACAGTTTCCCATTTCTGTAGTCTCCTGCACAAGGAACATGCAGGGAATGAAGCTGGATCAGGCTAATACATAACTAGTACAAAAAAAGATATAGGAGATAACAAAAAAAAAAAAAAAAAAAGCACACAAATATTACTGATATATCAGCCAAGCAGCTTTACTGGGTTACTATACTAGAAGCCTCAATTGCCTTTTACAGTACCAACTTCTGTTTCTCTCAGCAACACAGCATGGCCCTAGATTATTCTTGTTTCAAACTTTGAAGGTTTTCCTTTGTAATTTACCTTTTAAAAAGACTTCAGAATCTAGAATGAAAATGCTTAACTAAGATTTTTGTAACCCAGAAATGCTTTTTAAATGTTTACTTTACACACATTTATATACCTCCCTATTTCAAGTTTCCCAGTGCAACAAGCTTAAAATAATCAGACAAAATATGAGCACGTAAAAAATTTTTGCAAAGAAAAACTCTACGAGGCTAGCTACAGAATTTAACAAAAGGAAATGTGAAACATTGATTAGAGTATGAACAGTACTGGCATATGACAAAAAGGCTTTTATTTTAAAACTGGAATCCCCAGGCTGCATCAAGTTCAAATCTACCTACAGCTTTCAAGTTCAATAAACTTGTCTCTCTAGCCAAAGGCTTTTAGTCTAATCTCAAAGTGAAGCACAAACATCCCAGTTTTACAGCAGATTCTCAATATAGCTTATATTGTGCATAACAGACTATTCAAAATACAGTGTTCTTGTCTAACCAAAAGTGAAGAAGGTTTATGTAAAAGTATCAGAGATTACTGATATTCAAGCTTCAGAAAACCAGTAAGCTCATCTTCCTCAATGCACATAAAAATCACTAAAAGCTTTCTATTCTGTAGGGGTATTGGGTGCTGGAGTGAGCAGTCCAGACAGCAGCTCCAAGAAACACATTCAGGACTATTCATTATATCCTGTTCGCCATCCAAGAAAATAATGTTTCTTTCTCCAAAAATGTTTCATCTCCAAAACCTTGCAGACATCAGGTGTAAACTTACAAAGAGATTCAGATAAACAGAAATATCATCTAAAAAATATGCTGTCAGTTGTCACATGCATGTTCTTGGTTACTAGGGAGTTTATTTCACCCATGCAACCACAGATACTTGAGAACCCAGGAATTCGAGGAATCTTTCAGAGCTGACTCTCTAAAGCCTTTTAGCATAGTTTCCTATCCACTATGAACAAATTGTGAATCAAATTCTGGCAACATCTTTGACCATCTCCCTGAGGCAGCTCCGACTTTGATTATTTCTTCTGAAGACACATTGTAGGTCTCAAAGTTTTCAAACACACAAAAACTGTATATTGAAGCATTTTGAAGCTACTTTTAAGGCCAGATTAAAGCACATACCTTAAAAGGAAGATGACATTACAATTCCACAAAGAAGACCAAGGTTATCTTTCTGAATGATCATAAGGAAATTGAGCAACCTTAAATCCCACACTAAAATATTTCTGCTACTCTGCATATATGTAAAACTATAACACAGAAATCACATTTTTCTGTAGCATTCTGAAAATAGCTTTCAGTTTTAGAAGGAGTTTACCCACCAAATAATTTACCCACCAAGTTTTCCATTGAATTTCTGAGCTGGAAAAGACAACCTCTTAAAAAGCATTTCATTTGTCTAATCCACCTAAAACCAACCAGGGATGGGGGGGGACACAACACATTAAAAACAACCTTATCACCCACTTTTTCAGCCTTTTTGTACGTATGTTTCTACACCTAACCTTCAATATTGTCACTTCAAAATGTGACAAAAACAAAACTATTTCATCAGAAATCATAATGGAACCAGATCTTCACCAAGTGAAGTTACAGAAGCATGAAAGCCAAAGCCATGTGTAATATTGGGAGCTGGAAGATGGGCATTATTTCTTGTATCAGGATTAAATTCATTGTGGAAGTCAATCAAATTGAAAATAATCTTTGAAGAACACCATACAGATCAACACCGCATCACTTTACATAAAGCAGAAACTTGCAGCATCGCTACTTAGTGTTACATCTCCAAAGAGCTTTCTTTAATGCAATGCTTTGGACTTTCAGCAATGTTTTCTGAGGAAAAGAAGCCTATGACACACTATCCATTTGCCTCTTGTTCCTCCAACTTCTGAAAGCCTCTGTTGCTCTGTAAAGCGCCACTGAAACTGGCTACAGCACTCGAAGTGAGATATTTCATCAAAATTGGCAGCCAAAATTGATGGACCCACACTTAAGCTGTCACTGATCTAAGGTCAGCCAGAATCCACCTTAAGAAGCACATGCCCTCCTCATCTGTGAGCAAGGCCAGCTGACCACACTGCAGCCCTACACCACTCACAGCAAGAATTTCCTCTTACACAGCTATAAGAAGACTTGTTCATTTTGCTGTTAACAGGAAAGCATATTTTAACTAAAATATTTGATCAGAGAGGAAAATAAGACAGCTTTATCTCAAACTATCTCCACAAGGTAATAAAAATCCACGACTTGGTTTCCATGATTTATTTTCCAAGATCTCATTTACCACATAACCTATGCAATGATATCATATGAACATGCCTCTTCCTTCAGGAAATGGGGAAAGTAATTCTTCCTTTTTAGAGTGTGGAGTGCTAAAGGTACCTTGTTTAAAATGATGATGATGATATTCTTATAATTCTTTAATAATTAGCAAACATTGCATTCTAGAGAAACAAATTAATTTTAACCAAAACAAGTAGTATTCATAACGGCACTTACTACTATTAAGGCATAATAATTCATATAGAATTCTAGACATCCTAAGATCCTTTACTGCTCTCCTTGTATGTAATACCAGAACAAAGCACAAATTCAAAAAAAAAAAAGCTTCACGTTTGTCCCATGTTGCTCTAATTCTTGTATTCTTGATGTCAGACTGTGACAATATTAGTTTCTCGCTTTTTATCATAAGAAGCAAAGCTAAACATCTCTTCATAAATTAACTGTACACTACTCACATGCATTGGTATTACATATTCAATTTTAGTGCAAAGAATACATTTTACATAGTAATGCATTCAATGTATTCAAGAAGTTTTAGGTACTTAAATTAGTCCAATTTTCTCAGGTTCATTTTGGATCACTAGATTTAATCCTTTAGAAATCATTGTATACAATGTGACCTTTCAGTACTAAATCAAAATGTTTCACCAGCATCAAATATACCAACCAGAAAGCTCAGAAGCATTTCAATAATCTACTGTATAATTCACTAGAACACCTTTTTCAATATCAAAACTGTTAATAATACACTCAGTATGTTAATTAAAAGCCAAAAATTAATTTTAGAACTAGATCAGCCAGAAAGAGTTTCTATTTTCTATCTTAAGCTATGAAAAGCCTCTGTAAGTACAGTAGTACATTAAACAGAGGAGTCTTGCCTCCAGTTCTCCTTTCCTTATGATGTCATGCCATTTGTACACCTCTATACACTTGCCTTAAATCCCTGTAAAGGGCTTATAGAAATAACACAATAACGCTCCCCATGAAACCAACAACTCCCTTTCAGGGCTTGGCATGATAACTGGTATCCCTCAGGAAAGAAAACAGAGATACTGCACCCGTCAGATTTTTTCAAGGCACTGCTTCCTATGCATCCCCAGCTACAAAACTGCTGGCCTGACAACAACATTTAAATCATTTATTATTTAGCTATACCTCCTTTCAGTAACACAATCCTACCCCCCACACAACACGGCACACTGCTCCTTTAACACAACTTTTGGATTTCAGAATGAGATTTTCAGTCAAGGCATGCTGCCTGGCTGGATTGGTAGGGTCCTGTTCAGCCTGCATTCCCCTTCACCATCACAGACGGTGACTGTTATGTGGCACAGAAACATTCAGACCAGACAGGCTGCTGTATATCCAAGAGAGCAACCCAGCTACCCAGTCTAGCAATGCAGTGAGAGATTTTGCTGTTCTCCTGAGCCACTGTGCATTACTCAGAACACACAGGTGAACTGGGAGATATTCAAGACTCCTTAGTTAGCAAAGCTCTGATTCTCTTCTTCTAGAGCTGATGAATCCACTGACCTCACAAGCCACAGGCCAGTGTAGGGTTGTGTAAATCTGTCACGCATGAAGCAGTACAGCTGACTGTAGTGGATTTAAAAAAAAAAATACTACTGGGTTTCCAATTGCATCTTAATGTTCTTGGAAATTAAATGCTTTTTCATGCTAAAGCATATATACCTTAACAACAGTCTCAGTTACTCACGTTGAAGTAGCCATGAGGAAGGGATGTAGGGTCCGTGGACTGCGTAGGCAGGTACGAGCTGGCTTTTTTATGCCACCTGCTGGACTAAATCCTGCTTGCACCAGCCCAGTCCTGCGTTAGCCTTCCAGCACGTTTAGAAGGTAATAAATCAGTCGCGAAAATATCAGAAGAAAAATAATTGTTGCAGAAGCAAACACTTCCTAAAGCAATAACTGCTGTAAGTAGTCAACCTTCCTTTCAGTGACAATATATAGAAGAACACTGGTTACAACTGACTTTCACGATTTTCCCATTTGCATCAAACACTGCGTTCCTTATTTCAGCAAAATGCATAGATGAGTCACCAAACCAATCGCTTTAACAGTTCCACCAAGGTACTGAGCCCTCTGCCTCTCCAAACCACAATTATACAATAGCATAAAAAGTTATTTCTGAAAGCACAGCACATATAACCACAGTCTGATTTCTCTCGTGGATCTCTTTTCAGCAAGAAAAGAGAAATTGCGTACATACAGAAGTGTTATTCCGTTTAAAAAAAAAAAAAATCACTTAACTACTTGTCTCAATATTCCCCCATGGAATGCCAAACAGCAAGCATAGAGGAGTTATGCCACTTTAGATCTGAAAGTTTGCAGCTCCACGTATCCATCTATATTCCAAGTTTCAGAGAAGAAATAAAAAGAAGTCTAAGTTGATTTTACTACACTGGCATTTTCTAACAATCAGCCCAACAGAATATTTTACTTTACATATAAAGGAAGAACAGTCTAAAAAACTTTAATGGCTAAACAATAACAACAGCAATTACATTATGAATAATCCTTCCTAGATACTTGGAGGTTTTGTTCTTGTGTGAAAACAGTACAAACAGCTAACCACACAATTATTCAAACACAATTATTAACCTTGGGAAGGATTTAAGTGTATTTTTCACTCTGAACAATGATGCATCTAGTCTTTTTTTTTTTTTTTGATGCCCCATTTTGATTTTTTAGAGACATTTAATCTTAACACTTCAAATAATTCAATATTTTCTCAGAGGGATAATGGCAGTAATGTGCTTTCCCTTAAGAATGCATAACTCTTCTAAATGTGTTTTGCCTTCTCCTTATGCTCTAAGATTCAACACTTCCCACCACTGCTTGGTCATTCTTCTTCACAAAAGCAGCCTTCTTCATTAGGGAGCAGTAGTTAATGTTTTAACATCTATATTAATTCAGAAGGTAGTTCACCATACTGAACTTATGGCTCTCCGTGAACCTAGGATCCAATACAAACCAGACAAACCACGGAAGCTTTTTTTTTTAAATGAATGCTCTCCTACTGATTACTGGTTTTTGATTTGTACTGTATATGATACAGAAGAGCATGTACAAATAGCATATCAAAACGTATTCAGTTACAGGTTTCAGGGAAAGCATCATCATGCTAGGGATGTTTGTTCAGTATCTGCTTTTACTGGTCACATAGTCATCAAACACAACTAAAGTGGAGTTGGATTTGAGTGTTAGTTAGCTGTCTTGGTTAGCTTCAGCTCACTCACTTTCCTTCCTATTTACAGCGGAGAATATTATAATTCAATTTTGTTTCTTACTAACAATGTAATTTCACCCTTTTTTGAACAGATGACCTAACATGAAGTTAAGAACCTGTGATCAGCCTTTTCCTTACGCTCTAAGATGTGTGTTATGGTGATTTTTTTCTATCCATTACAAAGCCAATCATCACTTTTGAATTTAACGGACCACATACTGTCTTCCACTGCACCACGTAATTGCAGATATTCAGCAATGATCAAGAGGTTAAATGTATTCATGAGAGTAGCAGTTAACCAATCTCATGTTGATCATTACATTGTTTACTCAAGTGACACTAGGTCAACTTGAGCACTTAGCTAGGTTTCTTGATGTCCACAAGACAATGAAAGAAAATTCTTAATAGGTATTATTAGCATACTAAAAAAATATGATACATCCATAGACATATGCACCACAGTAGGGCATATTGTGCTAAGAGAAATAAAAGAAAGCAGAACCGTTCCTAGCATTACTGGGATGAAAACAGAGTTGACCCTAAAATCTTCTGTATGCTGTCACAGCAGAGGATGAGAGGGACAAACACAATGGTTGTGCCTCACCAGTGCAGCCACAGAACAATTTACATTGCATCAGACTGCAGGAGGTCTTGCAGGAACTCTAAAAGGTAAAGCAGTGGAAAAAAAGATCAAAGTCCACATGCCCACCCGCTTCCACAGGACAGAAGTGCAATTCACAGTAAGACGTCTGATCCCACAGGAACATACAAGAAAGTCCAACGCAGACCAGAGGTACAAATATGCAGCAGCATGCACAAAGGCCAAACCGTGGCAGCCAAACCATTTGCAATTTTAACTCAGTGAAGATGTATCTGCTTGCTAAGCCTTTAAGTGTTAGAAAAGAGGGTTCGCAGTGCCTTATCACTAATCACCCAACCCAACAGCAGGCTCTGCAGTATGTTCTCAAATTGAAAAATGCCTGCAGAAAAATCCTAGCTGTACACCTCTGCTTGTTTGGAAGTAAGCAAAATCAGACAGGAGGAACTTCCATTCCTACCAGAGAGATCTGGATAAACTGTATTTCCCCTCCCTGCTCCAGTGCCTGTAAGTCAGATGGGTCATTCAGCCGTGCACGAGTCTTTGAGAGTTGCTATCATCAGAATCAGGGGTGTACTTCAGCTTGAGGAATGAGGCTTACTGTTCCCACGCTGGCTTCTTCTATCCTCTGATACATTACAATCACTTTCCAAGTATCATATGCATGAAAACACTGAGAGGAAAATAAAAATGCTATTTCATCAGTTCAAAGGTCTGCTGTATCTAGTTATGCCTCAATCTGAGGATACTGCTCCATGGCGCAAAAAAAAAAAAAAAAAAAAAAAAAAAAAAAAAAAAAAGAGCAGAACAGATTACACCTCAGCAGGTTTTAAGCAAAGTCCACCACTTTAGGTCAAACTCCAGTAGGAAGTTCAGGGAGTTTCAGTATTTGCATTTCTGTTAACTGCCACAGCAGAAATCAAGTTTCTTCTTCTGTGATAATTATTCTCAAATAGCATCAAGAAAATAAAGTTCTACAATGTTCAAGACTAAGTTTCTTAGCAATATATGCCTCACAATCGAAATTCAGATCCATGGAGCAGTACCTCAACAGAAAACTTTTAATTAGTTTTCTCTCCCTAATTACAAACAGGTACCAATTTCCAAGACTACTAAGAACCATCAGATTGTAGTTGCCCCATAAGAACTGCAGATAATGCCCTAAACTGCTGCCCACATAGGCACCACAGCGTACTCTCATCTGAGGTTATCAGCACCTTTGAAATCTTAAATGCTGACGGAAGACCTCTATCATCTATCTAACGCGTTAAGATTTTCCTAAATCTGCAATGGTATTTCTCTGTGCCTACTTTACCTCATTTATTTTAAAGTCAGAGCTGTGAGTAACAGTAGTGTAAACTTTTATCAAGAGCTCGGAGAGTACAAATCAGACCATCTGAAGCTGATCTGTACATCAGCACATACTTCCGAAGCAAAGAATATATACATGAATCAGTTTTCTAACCATCGTATCAACATACTTAAACAGTCACACTAGGCAGTTTTCTGCTGGGTGACAGGGGACCAGGAGCCAGCACTAGAACTGAAAATAGCTAAATCCATACCAGTTCCCCTTTTTTTCCCCGAGTCTGTTCTCTTCCTGTTCCCCACATCTTTTTTTACCCCGTTTACCATACCTCCTATTTCCACACCTACAAACCTTTATAGGGCTACAGAAGTTTTTGATCTAAGGCCAGAAAAGGCCACCATTATATTCCTTAATTCTTACACTCCATTAATCACAGACTATGATATTTTACCCAGTTATCTACTAAATAGAATCCAACAACAGGCTGAGAAAGTGTGTATTCCCAAAAAGGCATCTAAATATTGAACACTATAAATATCACATATCAATCTCTTCTGGTTGTGTAGTTCAGTGGCAAACCACCCTTACTCTCATTTCTTACATGGATAATTTTACACCAGCATACAAGTTCACGACCTCACTTTCGCAATGCTTTCCACTTTTTTTTTTTTAAGAGACACTGACAACACAATTCTGTATGACATTTTAAGATAACCTTCACTAACACCACACACAGAACTTAACTATCACAACAATCAAGCAGAATAAGCCCTTATTCAGAGCCATTACTCATTAAGATACAGTGACAAGCTCCACTTCTAGGGGTGAATTTTAGCTGAATGATCTCCACTGTGGGGGTCCTGTAGACAAAATGAGATTCCTAAAGAATTAGGCCTTCTCAGCTGACTCTGTAAGCCAAGGGATAAAATTTTAACAGCCCTAGCTTCTTCATTATCTAGAAGTAAAAAGTAGTCCTGGTGAGTCTTTTCACTGTTTGGGAAAAGTCTCTTATGATGGAGAAAGATCAATCATACAAAACACCTACAAAACAGAAGCATGGTGCTCATGAACAAGACAGGGACATACTTCTAGCTCCTATATACATAGGATCTCTACTGGTTTCATACCGTTCTAATGGGATATGGAAGAGGATTATACCTCCTTTCAGCACTAATAATCTGCAAATTACTTGAACATCTCCTTTCAGTTCCAGCACATGCTCAAATATATCCCATAAACTGGAAGCTTCGAGGCTGATGGTAGGAGACCCATTCCAACACAAAGTGGATATGTTTGGAAGTTATGTTGGATATGCCCACAAGACTTTTTAAACTAAGTCAGTCTTCTACAAATCTGATTACTTATTTTTTTTCCTATTATTTTTTAACTGATGATATTGTGCAGCACAAGAGGTGTTCTCAGATCCAAGAGATCTCAAACTCCTTATGGGAGTAGGTTAACCCTGGCCATCACCACTTCCGTGTCTCTGAGAATTGGCAAGAAAAGTACCAAAAAGAATAATGCCCATATTTTTAAACAGAGAATCTTGGAAAGAAATCAAACATCTAAGACACTGTCAAGCAGCTGAATCTGCAAATGTTTTACACTCACATGTGCAGTGAATATTTTAAATACTAAGCAAGATAGACCATTAGAGACATATACGTACTTGTGAAAGTGCACCCAACTATCAAATTCTTACATCAGTTTGTCAGTATTACAGTTTCAAGGCTCTGGACCAGGTCTACTACAGACTTTCTCTTGTACAAATACTGAGCATGCAGAAGTGCTTATGAAGATGGATGTTCATTTTCCTCTCTCTACCACTAAATTAGAACTAAATACTGAATTAGAACTGTAATTAAGAATGTGTTAGAAGGCAAATACAGACAAAGAAATGTGAATGCAAACACATATTCATGGGCAAGAAGTAGCTGAAATGAAACACACAAGGGAGAACAACACTCTAGAAGCAATTGAAGTAGAGAAACCTGCTACCATAACTTGGCAGTTTTAGCACTTCATAGGAATAAATACTTTCCATTCTAAAAAGATTGTCAGTGATTAGACTCAGATGTGGAGCTGTTTTTTAAAAACAAATAAGAACATGGCATCCAGATCTTTACAATGGAGTAGCATTCAAATAACTTCCTCGGTTCAGACTCAGTATTTCTGAAGTTCAGTTAACTATGTTGGGGTAATTTCAGGTAAGATTCACACCTAAGATTAGCTGCTTAAGACATTTCTATAGTATCATCATCATATTTCTTACATGTGCCTTCCTTGTACTTACTGATTAACTTTCAGAATGCTAAATGGCTGCTCACAGAAACGACCAAGAATGTGAGGAAGAAAGAGTTAAGATTTAAAGTCACCAACATCTCAGATGCAGGCTCTTGTTGCTCTCTAATAATTTCATTTTACAAGAAAATTCAGCTACACTCACAATATTTAATAGATAAAACTAAATACACAATTCATTATTTGAATATTTTTTTTTTTAATTATGTGGTTTGCTCAAGCACAATTGATACTGTCATTCATTTATCTAACTAATTAGTGTTTAAAGAATGTATTTTATTTGTTTGCAATCATTTATTACCTACACTATAATTTTGCAGCTTCTCAGGCAACAAACGTCTGTCTTGCATCTGGGGAATAACATACACAAAAGGGTGTTGGCGTGCTGTTTGAATACATGCAATTACTGGTAGTCACATTCTAATTAGCATAATTAGTTTTGAAACAGTTCTCATAATAACTGTCAACATTATGTCAATTTAGCTGAAGTTAATGGCACATTTAACAAAGACACACTTACTCGTTTTCAGTAGTATACTATTTAATAGAAAGGAGAAGGAAAGGCCCTTTCTGAAGTAAACCTGCCTTTCATAGATACTGAACATTTATTTTGTTTCCTTTCAGCAATCCATCTTATAAAACATTGCTTTATTTAATGCCACCCTCTAGCTTCCATATGACCATTCTTGAAAATTAACACTGATTAAATGGCAATAAAAAGCAAATATACTAAAGTACAGATGCTTGTAAATTCAGTCTTATGTTATTTCGTGCAAGTTTGGCTGGTTTGTTGTTTAAACTACAGAGGTAAATACTGTGCTAAAAAGCAGCATATAAATGTATCATGCCTAGACAAAACAACTTCACTGCTTAGTAAGAAAGAGCATACGTTATTTGTAAACGCCCTTTTTACCCTTCTTCCAGCTTTCATAAGTTACTGGATACTATTCACAGGTAGTCAAAGATGTTCTCATTATTACACCAAATAAAAGTTTAATCATTTCACTAACATCTTTCATGTTTCCAAGGGGATGACACAAGATGCCTTTTACTTTTACAAGATGCTTTTCTTCATACTATGAATACTCATCTTTCACAACACAAGGGACAACCAACCTCTGCCCAGCACTCGCCATAAAGCTTAAGTAATATCACCAGCCTTGACTGAATTTAAAAGCTAAATGCATTGCAAAGTACACCATTCATTTGTGGCTCCTGTCTATAGCACAGTTTTATTATGTGGATATTTCAAAGAACGAGATACCATTCAGTAGTCATCAAATACGGGTTTTAAAAAAAACCTCTGGACTGTGAGATGTCTTTGTTAATTTTTGTATATAAAATTGAAATAGAATGAAAGACTTTATGCTCCTTAAAATAGAAAGGTTTTTTGTTTGTTTTAAACAGGAGTTCGATATTATCAATGGTGGAGATACAGTAAATCTACTGCAGTTTTATCCAGCTACTTTAGGACAAATCCTCTTCCTTTTATCTACACATTTATCATAATGTATTGCAGAGGCACCTTATGTTCAGGCTTTTTCTTTTTTTTTTTAATTATTTTAATTTTATTTTATTTTATTTATTTTTTTTTATGTATGCAGATATCCAAAGAAAGTTAAAAAAACAGTAACTTCATTCAATCCATGTCACTCAAAATCCATTTCTGCCTATAAAATTGTAATTGCTCAGACAGTTTCAGGCTCTTTATCATTTTATAAAGCATATCAGCTTATTACAACAAAGTATGAGCAAGCCCAGATTCATTTCAATTTATTTTTAACTATTTTCAAAAATTCCATAAGTTAAAACAGTAGGCAGTGATGGTATTTGTAAATACTTGTGGAGTGGTGGGACAGGGCATTGCTGGGGAAAATTACTCCCAAACTTTGTACACCAAATGAGGCAGCAACTCTAAGTTAACGCGCAAATGACCAGTAGAAGAGAAGCACTTTCAGAGGCCAATTCATCTTGCTTTGAAATAGATGTCTGCAATCAGGCAAAATGGCCATCATCCTATAAAGCAAAAAGAGTCATGCATGCTAACTCTACCATAGCTTCCCTAAACTCCCATAAGACCCTGTGCAGAGAGAGATATTCTGACCTGCCTTCCAGGAGCATGTACTTGACTCCACTGATTATCAAGGGGAAGTGAAGAGACTGGCCAGACCAATGCTTGGCCTGTAAGAACATCCAAAAGCAGGATTGTTCCACACCTCAGCTTCACCCTTCTATGAAGTTTAGGAACATTATGAAAATTATATGTATGTTCACATCCATGTTAATTCTCTCTGCAGACTCCCAGTGGTATACTTGGCCCACAGCAAGTCCAAAACACTGCCCCTTCACCTGAAAGTAAGCCTCCCCCATACACATGTTCAACCCACTTACATAGCTTTATATGAGAACTGTATTTTCAACCTGTAGTCAAATTATCAACTTTGCAGAGATAAACCCTGGATACCTACTGAACTCCATGCGCAGCAACATCAGCAACCTTTTTTTTATTTTTTATTTTTTTAAAAATCAACATTCTGTAACTCACTTAAAAATGTTCTGGTTTCCTACAGAAAGGATTTACATCTGTAACACAATAAGCAATCTTGGCAAGTTTTTACAAATTGACAGAAAAAGAGAACAGTATTTTTTACCTTATTTGCAACCCCTCTAAGTGTTAGTACTTACATTTGAGCTGCTCACAAATTATTCTTGCCTATACTGACCCCTACCAGCCTCTGCTCTCACTGGTTTCCACACCAGAGCCTGGTATCAATGACAGCAAGAACAATCAGTCCTGGTAAAGGAAGAAGGTAATGGCCAAACTTCTAAGGTAGCATCTCACTTATCTAGAAAAATCAACTCAGAGTGAAAAGCTACACAGAAACTCACACAAGTCTCTTCTAAACATCAGGTTAAATTCTTGTAAATGCAATTAAAAGCTCCCAGCACTATAAACTAATGATAGGCCTCCCAAACTCAACTCCATCAACACAGAAACCAAGACAAAAAAAATAAAATAAAATAAAACTGGGGGAGCAACCCTAACTTATGGACTCTTTTCAGCAAAGACCAGATTTTTGGGAAGTCTGACAGCAAAGTTTTTGTCTGAGCTGGTTTCAGAATAGTGCTGCCTATGTTACACCAGCCTCCTTAGGAAGTGAGTCTGATCAGCAATTCCAGATAACAAACTAACACTTCTCCAGAGAACCTGCATCTCCAGCCCATGGACACCTGCCCAGATCTGCCACTCACTCACTTCTGCACCAGCAGAACACGTGAGAGAAGTTGCAGTCTAAAAGATGTGGAGACAGGACAGAAGTCTGTAGCAGACATACACCATAAAAGCCAACAGGTGATGAGCAGACCCCTAAGGAAATACGGCTTGCTGAATTTTTCATCAGTCTTTTGTTTTATGACCATTTAAAATACTTCTTGTCAAAATGCTGCTGAATCTCACTCTTAATATAATTACACATTACACCAAAAAAGCACAACTAGCATGATACCTATGACTTGTGCAAGCAGAAATACAAGATCTAATACCAACACAGCACGTTCTTATTTAGTCATTAGATTTTTTTTATTAGCTACTACAGGAAAAAAAGAGGGAAATGTACTAAAAAAAAATTTATTTCATCATATTCTTTGACATTCTTTACCATTTCAACTACACATAATCTGAATACTTCTTCACAGAGAACTATGATATTTCTCCTAATAAAATGCCAAAAAAAAATACATAGGTTGATAATCAGCTGTTCAGCAAATAGCAGGGCTTAAAGCAGAAAACTTCAAATGGAATCAAGTGTTTGTAATAAGTGTGCAGTCCAATAACCAACATCTGCCCTACAGAGCCACGAACAATTAACATCACCATGAAGCAGAAATCACAATTACATTTGTAAGTACAGATGTGTTCCTGATGAAATGAAATACAATTTCAGATAGATTCATTGGGAAGCCAGCCATCTATATACCTCTATAATGCTAAAAACTGGCACGGTGCTGTCTGTGTAGCATTGTCTGATCATTAAAAACCCTTTTTTACTTTATTATACATATATTCATTAACACAATTCTTTGAAGAGAAGTACAGATGAGTGTACAGGGTCCCGCACTGAATTTCAACAATTAAGATCTTAATTTACAGAAACACAAAGCAGGATTACAGATACTTCAAAACAAAAGCTGAAAGTTCGGCTGTATGAAGCATCTCTTCCCTTTTCTCTCCCTTTATCATTTTGTCCAAAAGGCTTAATTAAGTTCATGCTTCATATAACCACGTTCTCCTGAGGACAAGAGTCCAGCAGGAAGTGGAAACAAAGAAATTGATGGAAAAGAATGCCCAGGAAAATGGACAGTTACCTTCCACTGTCGTCCTAAAAAGCACGCTTTGTTGATTTTTTTTTTTTTTTGGAAAGAAACCATTTAAATGCAAATAGCTACATTAATGCAACATTCAGCTAAGAGTTTATACAAAACCCAGTAATGCTATTCAGAGTTACTATTACTATAATATGTTGAGTGTGACTGAATGACATTTAAATAATATTGTATTCTGGAATGCATTAGTAACAGGAAAGATAAAGCTTAAGGAACAGGGGTTGATAAGGGCATAAACTCTGGTTTGATTCCCATCCCTCCAAAAATTCAGAGATCATGGAGATGTAATGGATTTAGTGTTTTTTTTTTGTATACTCCTAGCTTTGCAAAAAAAAATTACTCACCAAACTAGCAGTAAGTGAAGGTGCTGACTGCCCAAGTGCTTGGCAGCGCATGCGAACAAGATTAGAGGTTTCTGCAGGTTGCCACAGCTGCTGTCCATTTGCATTGGGAAGCAGATACCTGCCTGTCAAGTTAAGAAAGAGTATGTTAAAATATTAGATGTTGCATATGAAGCAATTTAATGGACAGTTTACTACAAGAGAAAGCTCTTACTTTATCCTTGTTTTTTTTTTTTTTTTTAAAGTATGCATCTCACCATTTTAAAACATTTGTTCTTTCACTATAGCCCTGACCAGAATAGATTCCATCAAAGCAGTATTTTTAGAATTCACTTGCCACCCCTTAATGTCACCCTTCCGCATGACGTTTTTCTCACGCAAATTCTTCCCCTTCCCCCCCCCCAATAATCTCACAACTGTACCTTTACCCTACTCTGAAACATGATTAACGCAAAAACAACAGAGCAAACATCCACAATAGAGGGTATGAACCAAAGAAACTTATATTCTGAAGGTTTGCCAGAAGTAAAACAAGAGTAGAAAATACATTTTTAAAAAAATATTACCCTTGATTTTATTACTCTTTGAAAGCTGGTTATTTGACACAGTTTGTATTTTTGTTTCAAAGAGCTATGATAAGCCATGACCCTCTAAGGCTAACATCAAATAAAACTTCAGCTCTCCTGATCAACCCTGGTAAACAGCAAGGTTACATTAAAAATGCTGTAGAGACGGCTTCCTGACTATTCTCATCCCTTAAAAGGCTGATATTTTTACATATTTTTTTTTTGTACTTATTGCATATTTTCAGAAAATTGAATCATAACTAAACAGGAATGTCAAGGATACAACAATCACTGCTGCCTCTCCCACTAAAACACAACAGAAGGAAGATGGGAGGACTGTGTTTCAAAAAGGGCAATGCTGTTCCACGCAAAAATGACTGATCCGTGAAACACCTTGACAAATGCAGCCAAAAAGTTTAAGCCTTCAAGGAGAGACTGATTGAGTTCATAGAAAAGAGAACTTTGGGGGTACTAACTAATCTCAAGAAGCCCCTAAGCAGCAAACCAAAAGCAAGGAGAGAAGTCTGGAAAATACATTGAGTGATGTTTTACTCAGATGATGGTGATAGGACAAGGGGAAATGGCTTTAAAGTAAAAGAGGAGAGAGTTAAATTAGATGTCAGGAAGAAATTCTTCACTCAGAGGGTGGTAAGGCACTGGCACAGGCTGCCCAGAGAAGCTGTGGATGCCCCATCCCTGGAGGTGGCTCAAGGCCAGGCTGGATGGGGTTTTGGGTGACCTGGTCTGTTGGGAGGTGTCCCTGCCCATGGCAGGGGGGTGGAACTGAGTGAATATTTAAGCTCCCTTCCATGCCAAACCATTCTGTGATTCTACAACAAGTGTGTAATGATACTGTTCCCTTTTTGCATACTTTCAGCCACCACTATCAAAAAGGGTAACAGACTACACAGAGTGGTCACAAATCTGTAAATTCTTAGTTACATCTGAAAACTATGTACAAGTGGGGCAATCACACCACTCAAGCAACTGACTTCTCTTAGTCAACAAGCTGATGCAGAGACAATTCAGAAGATTTTTTTTTGAAACAAATCTACATTCCAGAGCATGGTGCAAGATTTTGATTGAACAGCTGAAATGAAAATTATCTTCAAAGCCACACATAGTAAGCACCTGTTTCTTGAAGTGTCGTTGCTACATTAGCATTGGCCCCCTCAGAGAACTATGGGGTACATGCATGACCATTGACACAGGATTTGTGCACTAGTGACTGGGTGCTGGCTTGCCCGGAGATCAAAGTCCTTACCTTCACAACCTTATTTTTAAACATCAAGTCCACAGGGTTGTTGAGGTCTGTGGAAACCAACTTTACTGGGATCTGTAGAGTTCCCAAGCAACAACACCAGATAGTCCTCTTAACACTTCTCAGCCTTCAAAGCATATTTTTGTTCATTGGTACACTGCTAAAGTTGAACCTGTAGACAGTTTTCACCCAATTTCCAACAACTTGGCCAAAACTGGAAGAAAAATGTAGGACAAAGATGCAGAGTTTTGCTAAGTCACCCAGGAAAACATTCTCCAGAATTCAGGTTTCTTTTTCACATGTCCTTCCACCATCCTCAACTAAAAGGCTTCCATAAAGAAAGCTTAACCCGTATCTTTGATATTCCATGGATGGTCATCCTGGAATGTGCCAGTGAGAGGTGTAAGTTATAGCTGACTAGATATGTCACCTCAAAACGTTAATTCCTTCTCATTCAGGGGGGGAAGGATAAAAAAGTGAGTAGAAATAAACAAGTTATACATACTCTGCATTTAGACAGGTATCTTTAATACTTTACACAATGAAAGAGGTTTATACATTTGCCTTACTTTTTTTTTCCTGATTCCTGTCCCCAAAGTCATTGTTAAAATGAGGTTCTCGGGCTAAAACTGGATATTTTCTACTGCTGAATCCCAGACTACAAAAACCTCTCAGATAAAAACACAGAAATTAAACTTTGCAAGAATGCTCCAAAATTTTAATCCGAAGAACAAAGAAGAATGTAAAGTAAGAAGTGTTTTAATGACAAAGTTTGTTCAAAATTGGGAAAGGAAAGCACTCTCTGGTTAGCCAAGGCACTTTATAGTAGGGGTTTTAAACTTTTTGAGAAATCCATTGTTAGACTCAAGACCTTTCCCAGGCTGCACCAATTTTCTTTTTAGATGAATCTCACTGAGCTTCCCCCCCCCAAAAAAAAAATTAAAAAAAAATAATGAATGCAATTACTTGGATTTTGTTGACAAATTAACCTAGCTTTGTTTCAGTTTGGATCCTGAAGCAAAAGGGTTTAACAAATCAATGAAGTCTGAAAGCAGAAAGGCATACAAGAAATAAGTGCTATTATTAATGCTTTACTTCTTGTTGTAAATGCGAGTCAGACCAAAAAACACAGAAAATATTGTGATTCCCATTCATGCTAGTCACCCAGAGTGGAGCACTCTGTACTTTGCCATGCACCAAGCTGTGCTGACATGGAACATCTTCATAGTTGCCTTTATCTTTTGTCCTTTACAAGCATCTGTATTTTATTAATTTTTTACCTTGATCAAACACCTGAAAATATCTATGATGTTTTAATATAGAATAGGGAGAGCAAGCAAGCCTTCTGTTCACAACAACAAAATGTTTACTAGGCCCTTCCTACAACTGCAAGGTTTTCCTGACTGACAAAAAAGCAGAGCAGATTAACTCAGCATCACAGCCAGCATCCATAACGTAAGAATTAATTTCATCTTTATTATTTTTCTTGCCTGGTTAACCTCTAGAAAGATTTAAAATAGGGTTGGGGGGCCTGCAGAACAGTTAAGCAGACATCGAAGATGATTAGAATCACCAGTGAACGTGTAAGCCTGTGCAATGCTGAAATGATTTCCCATCCTTAGCCCCAAACACTACCCATGAGGGCACAGAAGATTTCACAACGTAGTGAAATTAAGGCAAGTGTAGCAGACTATCCAGAAGTCTAGTTTGTCTTTATATAGTACATCTACAGATGCTTCTAAACACAGAAATGGCATATATTAAATGTACCTGCTATACAAGTAAAAGAGCTATGGCTTATACGAGACGACGGTAACCTAAATGTCTAATAAAGGAATAGCATTAAGCTTTCTGCAGAGAAACACAACCAGGAGAACAGAAGTTACCGACAAGAAAGCCAGCAACTACAAAATATACAGAAAGTGACAACAGTACTTTAAATACTATGCTTCTTTAAATGAGTGTAATGAGTTTTGTTTGTTTGTTGTTTCATTTCCAAAAACAAATAGAACACCATGATTTCTTATAGAAAAATATTTCTTCCAAACCTCAGTCCACTCTGCGGAGTTAGGGAACCACCACATTAAGCCACTATACAATAAAAGCCTTTGTAATGAATTAGCCAGAAACTCTCCCTCAATTCCTCCCCATTAAAAAAATTCAGTCACCTTGTTTTCAGACTACCCAGTCCTGCTTCTTGTCCCCATACTACTCCTATATGTTCTGCTACAGTTCCATTAATAATGGTATGCCTTTTTCCCTTTTACATTTCTGCTGTGTTCTTTAATAACCCCTTGAATGTACACGGTGATGCCCTCTCACCAGTAAGTGATTTAAGTATCAGTATTACACACAAAACTTGAGCTGAAATGCATTATTGATTTTCACACTGCATTCATTTCTGCCTTCAAGTGCAAAGCTCCAAGCAGCTTTCCTTTCAGAGTGAATCGACTCATGGGGAACCTCAGCTACATCTCATCCTTGCCATTGTAATTCAGCGTTTTGGCATACATACAGCAGAGAAAGTGCCAGAGTCCAGGCTAATCTCCATCTAACAGCAGACCATTGCCACTTGGGTTGTAATTTTATCATTACTTTTATTAGTTATTGATAGAGATGAGTCATCTGCTAATAGAGGTCCACATACTGCTGTCCCATTCAGTACAAAAAAGGCCTGTGACTTCCTAACATGTCCTTTAAAGTGGCTTTGCTGGCATCTCTGATATCCTTTCCGTGCCTGAAGACATTAAGATAGCCTGAAGTCACACCACTTTGTTCCAATGTCATCTCTTCCCACATCTGAATACAATCCTCATTAGTCCAGCACATTTATCAAAATGCTTTTCAATAAAAGGTGACTTAAGTTGATTACGTAATGGCAATAATTTAGCATTATTTAATGGTATTACATAATAGTTGGTGGACACAGAGAATACATCACTGCAGATCAAAGCGTCACCTTCCCCTTGAACTTGCTTATCACGTCTTGCTTCCTACATAATGGATGTTTGCAGAATCCCCAAAGGAAATCTTTATTATTTCTTGCTTCTGTTGTGTCCAGTGTATGCATGCTTCTTCTATTTTTTACTGTTTAAGGCCAAAAGAGACTGAAAAAATGCATACATTTCTGCAAAGATCTGTCACAGAAGGTGAGCTCTGCTCTACTCTAATTACAGAAATCTTTCCTACTGCTAAGGTATCATTCTCCTTCATTCTCTCCTCCTCTGAAAACCACATCCCAACAGAATGACTGAGAATGACTAAAAGATTAAAACTTGTAATTTCATTTTAATTTAATAGGATTAAACCTATAAACCTTGTATTTTCATTTTTAAGTTAGAAATTACTTGTTTCAAGTCTTCGCAGTCCGATATTTTAGCAGTTACCTACAATGGAGAAAAACTTCTGGTATCCTATTAAGTTTTTGCCTTTACAAAAAAATCTTAGGGCAGTGCAGATTGCACTGTTGGAAATCGTTAGGCAATTAATCAAAATATAAGGATAAACACAGAGGAAGCACCTTGGCAGATTTTAACAGAAATAATTTCAAATTAAAGTATTAAAAGCAGTTCTCCTTTACACAGTTTCAAATGAAGGACAAGTAAGCACTTTTAAACAATTCAAACATCTGGATTCGGGCTGACAGCAACTATGGACACCACTAGCCCAAAGCAGAAGTGCAGAAACTATGCACCTGATTAAAAGGTATCACAGACAAATTAGGCCAGCATCAATGTGTTTCTACAAAATAGGCTCTAGCCATCCTGCAATCTTCAGAGCAAAGGCCAAGAAATACTTGTTTTACTTGTTTTGATAAGTCAATTGCAGATATTTATGGTGTGCAGATTATTTAAAAACAATTCAGAAAGGTAGGTTCCTCTCACTACTTTGAGGTCAAAAACAGCTGATTCTGTCTCAAGAAGTGACCTCTGTGGTACAGACAGATTCACCGAGCATGGTTTCAGGTGAAACTGGATCCTACTGCAGACAGCTGTGGGTGGGTGATAGAAGTGCACTGCAAGGAAACAGTCGGGTACTTCTCCCTCTTCCTAGTCCTTTCCCTTTTCTCCCCACCAAAAAAAGGGAAGTTCCCGTCAGGCATCACTGCCAGTGGTTGAAAGACCAAAGCCAGCCCCCAGCCACCTCGATGCCCGGCAGCCCACAGCACCTCACAGCGCAGCCACAGCCACAAAACCTGCACACGACTTCAGAAACTGCCCTGGGAGAAGGGGAGGAGCAGCTTACCATCAGCTTAGGGCACTCTGCTTTATTACTGCAGATTTAACTGTTCCAGGCTGCCCAGCTCTAGGAAATGATGTGAAGGCTGTAAATTTTAGGGCCTACTCTCACACCAGTGCATGGGGAATTACAGTACATATTCCCACTAGTGGTAAGTGGGAAATGGAAAGCTAAAGAACAGTGGATGGAAACAAAAGAAATGTTACAGTACAAGAACCCTTGTCAGAAATCCTACTAAAACCTAATTACAAATTTTACACTTCTTGATACACTGCAGAATCCACTTAAAATGCACTATCTTGATTTCAGTTTCTAAAATTAGCGGAAGAAGTGGTATCTGGTCATGAATGCAATAAATTTGCCCCATAAAGGCAAAACTAAGACACACATTGCAACTTTGGAAAAGGGCACATCAAGTTTTGGATTGGAAACTACCAGGATGCAGGTTTAGATGTGTATCCAATCTATCAAAAACAATCAAGATTGTTTATGAGTGTTACCAATAAAGAAATATATAAAACACATACAATTATCCTTCCTTTCAGAAAGGCTCAATCGTTTCAAGCTAGCAAGAAACTTCTCTCGTCCCATTTCAATAGCTGAAAAACACTTAAATGACGATACAGAAACTTGTTTAAAATAAGATTACTCAAAACTCTTCTGCTAACACATACTCGGTGTAATTATATTTTTATTTTGACCATTTATTTACAAACAATTATTGATGCACTGTGACAGCAATAAAACATTTTAAAGGTTGGAGGTTTGGGGTTTGTTTTTAAGTTTTCCATGCCAAAAATATCTCCCTTAATAGCAATGTTAGTCAGCCAGTGCCACTGATATCAGACTAAGAAACTATAAGGTCTGAAGTTATCATTTACAACTCTATTTTCCTTTCTCTCAGTCATACAGAAATACAACTCAGCGAAACAAACAGCTGAAGATATCTAATCAGTGAGCTCAGCGATGGGCACATACTGTTGCTTCCTTTTCTTTATCTTACCAACAAATAGAACACTTTTCCCACAGTACCAGCGTACACCTTCAAAACTTACAGGTTGCTGGTCCATTCTACAACAAAGCCCTGACACAGAACTCCCTGCTTCCCCTTCACTTTTTTCTCTAATTCACTGCTATTCTAGAAAAAAAGTAAGGTCCCGTTCTGAAATTCTGATAACAGGGTAAAAAAAAACACACTTGGAAAGTCAATGTTTAAAGTTCTCACTGAGCACGTAATGCTACTGGAAGTGCGTTAAACTGGACCACATCTAAGTCACAATGAGGCAGTTTTATTGTACCTTCTGATATAAAGTTAATTTCGCAAAAAGAGGAATCCTGCAAAGCAAAAGCTCAGAGATAGCTCTTATCTGCAACTCCGAACACCGGCAGGCTCACAACCAAGCTGTGTATAGAATACATCTACGTTCACCAGAGCTCAGTTCAATGACTACATGAACAACTACTTCAGCCATCTGTCAATTTTCTTTTCTAGGCTCCCAACTCTTCTCCAGCTCAGTATTTGCTTTTTGCTACCTGCTTCATAGATATGATAAGATCTGAAGAAAATTATTCCCTTGTACTATGAAGAAAACGGCCAGAAACTGCAACCGATGTAAATCTACCCTCTTACAACTTAAAACCATTGCCCCTTGTCCTACCACTACAAGCATAAAGTGGCACGTAGCACCCCTCTACATTATAAATAATCCCTACTATTACCCCTTGGTCTGTTTCAGGTGTACATTGCTATGCCACAAAATTCAAGAGCCTATCTGTAACTGTGTGCTTCCAGTAATTTTTCTAACAGGGAAAGAAGTTTCCTAATAAAAAGTCCCTTACTGTTTTCAACAGGAAATAATGATAAACTTTCCAATTCAAGCATTTGACCGCCATTCTAAGGATTACACATAAAAGCTGCTTTATGCTCTTCTCGTGTTTCTCAGTTGTACATTCAATTCTTGTTAAAGCATCTGTCTTGGAGCAAGCAAGGACAATTTCCCTTCAGTAGTAGTCAGCCCACTGGCTCCACAGCAAGCCTCTAGGAGTGTGAGTAATGCAATTTTGGTGTGCAATTATAATTTATTTATAAACACTGCAGAGACAGTTTTGCCCTAACGAGCTCAGGTACCAGCAACAACAAGACTGTAGCATTACAGTGCTCAGGTTTAGGTAATCGGCTGATCAAACCCAAGCATTTAACTAAGTCCAGGCAAGTTCTTTCATACGTGCTTCTATGCTTACACTGCTAAGTGTACTTGAGCCAGCTAATTCAACAGCTATTGCAATATTTCTCAGAGCTACAAACTTAAACCTCTGAAATTTACTATGCATATTCTTCTTTTTCTCCATGTTTTATTTTTCCACTGTACAAGTGACTGTTTAACCAAATTTCAAGCTGCTTTTATAAAGCATCCCAAAAATGACTAAATTCTACTTCTTCACCCTTCAAAACAAGGAACTCCCAAGTTCATCCGCTAATTAGGCACTCTACTGCTGCAGTTTGCTTTGATCTCAACAACAATCAACTTCTGATGTTCTGATGATATAAGCCCGATTAAGCTGCAATCAAGGAGTTAAAGGCAAAATAACGAGACAGGAATGCAGTATCTCCTGCTCTCATCTCAGACTATTACATGATGCAGAATCCACATGTCAAAGAATATGGAAATTATCCCCTAGCGTACAGGGAAGCAATACCAACCAAACCATGCACGCTGACTGAAGCCTTAAGTGACAAAAGTAACTGACAATGACAAATATAACCTAATGGCATCTCAAGCACTACTGCACCAAGAATCATTTGAAAATATACGTTTCATAGCAGAATATATTTGTTTCATCAGTAGAAGACAGTCTTATACCGCCTGCTTAAAAAAGCAATTTTCTCAGGTATATAATTACAGAATATGTTGCTTACATCTCTTCCTACCAAGTCTGGAAGACATTTAACGTGTGGTAACACACTTCACGAAAGCATTAGAGGGAGGCACTGAGAAGACTCCAGGACGTGCTCTGTGCAAGCAGTGACACTGGATGAGATGGTTTGTGCCTCCCCACAGTGGTGTGTAGTTCACCTGGATGTGGAGCCCTCCTCCTTTTGCCCTCATCACCAGGCAGCTGCACCCTCAGCTGAGAAGACTCCCCAAACCAACCAGGTACAGTCCCACCACACATCATGACAACAAAAACTATTACAAAACGTACTTCTGCTCTGATGTGTGGGGGGAAGAAAGCCTAGGAAGGAAAATTTCCTACAGAAAGGGATGCCTGACAGAGCACCGGCACAGGATGCCATCCTTCCCCCACATCCCGTTGCAGTGAGGTTCTGGAACTGGAGACGGGTCAACAAGGTCCCTGGAGCAGTATCCCCAGAGACTGTTGTGAAGTCACCGGGCTCCTCACACAGGGGCACTCAGATAATTAATTAGGCCCCTAACTGGAAGTCAGTAAACAATTTTGAGATAGTACAGAGGAAACAAGGAACACTTCCTCTTATCTACTTCTATCGACCATCAGTGATAAGAACAATCTTTTCAAAATGCTTGTCACTAAAGCAATTACCTCCTAGTTACGATAAACCGTTGTAGGGAATGGGAAGGTAGCACTGCCAAAGACGTTTCAGAGCACACTCCGGTGATTTTACACTCCACTCTCCCCAGCCACCAAGTTGTATCAAGTTTTTGACATTAAGGCTTAATGAGCTAATCTGCATATCAGCAATATTAATGAAAAATGTCACACAATACAAGATTAGCAAGAACTCCAAATTTCTGCCACTGCCAACTGCTCCCTACACGCAGGGGGACAGCCTACAAGTCCTGCCAGCACATGCCAACCCTTAGATAACTGAACAGCTTGTTCTTCATGGCCCATAATGCTGTTGATCTTTCTGCTAATTACTCTAAGTAGAGTGATGAATCTCTAATGTGAAAACCAGACTGAGAATCTCTGAATTTACTTCAAGTCAAGCACAGATTATTTATATGGGAATCGCAATCACTGCTGGCAATACTTAGATGACTAATGACTTAGGGGTGGGAAGCTGATCAAAGGAGGAACAATAAACAATAAAAAAATACATACATCCCAAGATTTATTTATTTATTTTGTTTTAGCTCTCCAGCAGGCCAGAAAGCTAACCAGAGTTAAGTTTATTAAAGTGATGTAGGATCTTCGGATTAAAAATGCAGTAAAACAAAAACTGTATGCATTATCTCACTAGTGTTTGTGTAAGATCAGTTTAAGGTTAGCAAGATAACGGCTCTACCACAATTAGAGGCAATTAGTTCAGCAGGAAGTCTGTTTCTAGGCAGTTATCAATGAGATAACAGAAGGCAAGATAAGAAGTTCAAACTATAGGTAACAAAGTTTAGTGAGTTTTGCTTTTGTCCATGTGCCTTTTTTTTTTTAAATACATCTAACTATGCAGCATAGGACAACTGAACTAGCTGCAGCATCCTGCAAAATGCAAACTCTCATCAGCAGTACATTCATGCAGTTCAGAAGAGAGGCAAACAGCCATCTCCAAGTGCCGCATCAGAGCCGCTGAGCAGAACAAACAGAGCACACCACACACTGTGGTGTGAGCTAAGGAGCAGCAATGGGATATAAAAGCAAGGACAATTTGATTTGCTTGTCCAAGTGGTTTCCCAGGTTAAACCCCTCCACAGTAAAAGCTCATTCAATTTATCAGCCTTTCACATTACTTTCTGCTATGAATTCTGTTTAAGCATCTCTGAACAAAGCAAAATAAATCTGCAGACAATTTCAAACAAAAACCCTCTGTCTGTAGACAGCCCTCTGAAGTTTGCAGAGATCAAGAAAACCAGCCACCGCAGAAAAGCAGCTTTTTAATTAAACATCTTTTCTCCTGATCAGAAACAAAATCCTAAAGCCCCAGCCTGCGCCTTGTTTGGAATCCATTAAAATGCAATCTAAAGGTAGAGAGGGGCATTTACACCCAGGCACACACGCAGGAGCTGACTGTATGGAGAAGAACAGACCTGCCCTCATCTGCCCAGGCTTTGCCCTCAGTCTGGCCAGTGGCAGCAGCACTGGTCACAAGTACAGACCTCTTCCCTCTGTGTCTGAGAGACTGTCATCAGACGAGTAGCTCCAGCTCAGCTTTGCAACAGGGCTTATCCAGCAGTTGCACGGACTGCGCAAGGGTTGTGTTTGATGCCATCTGTGGGGTAAACAGAACTTCCCAGCTCCAGTCTACCTCCAGGCAGAAGCCAGCACAGTTACAGGAACACGGGCATGAAGGGAAGGTGGAAAGGGAACACTTCAGAGGCAGAAGCAACAGAGGGGGGAAGAAGGCTAATGTTGACTGTACAAGAAGCACCCAGTGACTGCACTCAGGTATCCTGCAAGGGACCAGGAATCCAGAGAAACCACAGGCAGTTCTACCATCCAAACTCTTTAACCCTTTGGAAACACGACCTTTTAAATTAGAAGAGAAACTGATCATAAATTGCTTCCAAGTTAACCAGTACAAAATGCTTCTACCACAAAGTTGTTTAAACTCATGTTGTTTTAACGCTCCTGTTTAGCGACATAACCCAACTATAAAATATTTTTCACCTTTTCTTTCTATTAAGCAATAATGCTAGCAGTTTGCAATAAGAGCTATTAAAGTAGATTTGCTAGACTAATATCAGGCCACATCCAGTAAAGTTTTTTCATTCAAAATTCATCTCTCTCCAGAAATCTTCCTTCTCTCCTTCCTTGGGGATGAAGATTAAGTAAGGCAATACTGTCACAACAATTAGACTGGAGTGACTTTTCCAAAATGTAATAGCCTAGTATCTCCAGGAAGCAGTATTCATTTATTTTATTGGCCATACTTTATTTAATGTCAGTGGTTCCCTAGCAATTTTCAACAGGAAGCAACAGTAGTTTTAGCCTCAGAAAACAAGGATTTAATTTTCTTTAACTCTGAAAACATGTGGCTGCTACATTGCTTAACACAGTGCAATTGAGCTGCACCGAATGTAAGTTCAGTCTCTATCCTAACTCTCATCCAGATCTACAACCTTTGTCTCCTATGTTGATTTCCATTGGAAAAACCTTGTATATCATTCTAGTTTTTCTTGTAATTCTATATAAATAGTTTTGTAATTTACTTTAGCTTATTCATAGCAATAGGTTCTCAGTAACTGAAATCCTTCAGGTTTTGTAAATGCCCTCAATATATTGCAACAATGCAGGCTTTTTTTTCCTTCTTAGATGTCATGCATGGTATTACTCCCTCCTATAAAGCCTAGCAAACTCACTTAATTGGAACCTATTCCCAGAGATGAAAAAAATACTTATTTACCTCTATTAGTAGTCAGCCCTGCAGGATTTGAAATATCCTGTCCTATATAAACTCACCAAATTTTTATTTTCATTTTTTATCATTAATACTACTTATGCTATATGGCTTTTTTTTTTTTTTTTTTTTTTTTTTTTTAAACGCAGAAGGGAAAGCTAAAGTAACACACAGACCAATTTACAGCTTTCCTAACATTCACAGTGAGCAACAAGCACCAGTTAAGGCATATTCTGCAAAGTTTTAAGCTTGTAATCTTCCCTCTTGCTTTACTTACTCCCACTTAATGTGTTCCTCAAAGTTTAGCAAAAGTAACCTTTTTAAGTGGTACAGAGACTGTACTTTAAACTATTTGAAAAATACTATTCTGAACCACTTTTTCTTTCTTTATGGACCACATGCATCTTTCTATAAATGCAAAGTCTCTAAGAAATTAAGGAGGGGATGTACAAGTGCAGAAACTGACCCAAACCAAGGACAAGTCAATAAAGTTAGTCGTTTTAATGCAAGGACTCTTGGATCTCTTCCAAATCAGACTATTCTATGATTCTGTGATATCATGATACTTGTGGTTTCAAACCATAAGAGTAACCCACTCTTCAGCATTAAGGAAGCTATAAAAAACATCCAAAAGCTTAAGTTATGTCAAAATAGGGGAGTAAATACTGACAGTATTTACTAAGTTAGTATTTACTAAAGTAACACTGTTACTTTTTGCTGGACAAGTTTTGCCAGGCATTTGAAAACATTTTAGGATGTGTATCTCTGTATCTGTAGCAATTTCTTTAAATCTTTTTTTTTTTTTTTTTAAACAAAGGTCATGAAAGAATACTAATGACCTTCTGCCGTCAGCATGACTTTGATTAATTCAATCAGTGTTGTGAAAGCTGGTAAGATATTTTAACTATTGTATGATTCTAAGAACTTAAGGTACTCAGGCTCATTGAAAGTGCATATAAAGCAGTTTAACACCACTGCACACTATATTCCCAAATCCTGACATGAAACCCTGCACAACATATTGCAAGCAGACAAAAATTATATCCACTTCCTTTTATAAAGGCCTCAAGCAATAATTCAAGCACAGAGATAAAGACCAGGGACTGTAGCAGCAGAGCACGTTTGCTTCAGTTGCTTTCAATTAGGCTTCTTTTTCCTCCTCTTTCACTGAAAAAGGAAAAACTTTAACTGCAGGGAAGTTCCATTTTTGAAGACCACCACCCTACTTTAAAGTCAAACAAAAAAAAAAAAAAAAAAAGAAGAAAAAAAAAAAACTTCTGCAGAAATAACAGTGTGATGGAAATTTTTATTGTCAGTAAAAAACTATGTTGGCCCTCTGTGGTGGTTTTACTTTGCTGGGCAGCTGAGGAAAAGGGGGAGAAAATATAATAAAAAGGGCCTAAGGGTTGAGATAAGGAGATCACTCAATGATTACCACAGGCAAAACAGACTCAGCAAAGGGAGATTAACGTCATTTATTACCCATTACTTACAAGATAGAGCAGTGAGAAACTAAAAAATTCAAACTGAAAACACCATCTCTCCATCCACCCTCTTCTCCCTCCTCCCGCTAAGAAGAACAGGGAATGGGGGCTGCAGTCAGTCCATGGCGCTTCACCTCCGCCGCTCCTTCCCGGTCCCTCTCTGCCCCTGCTCCCCATGGGGTCCCTCCCACGGGATGCCATCCTTCCCCAACTGAGCTTGCGGGGGCTGCCCACAGGCAGCAGCTCTTCAAGACCTGCTCCCACACGGCTCCGTACCATGGGGTCCATCCCCCAGGAGCAAACTGCTCCAGCATGGGTCCCCCGCGGGTGGCAGCTCCCCCCAGAGCCCTGCTCCTGCGTGGGCTCCTCTCCACGGGCTGCAGCTCCAGCCCGGGGCCTGCTCCTGCAGGGGCTCTCCATGGGCCGCAGCCTCCTCCAGGCCACATCCACCTGCTCCAGCGGGGGCTCCTCCACGGGCTGCAGCGTGGAGATCTGCTCCATGTGGGACCCATGGGCTGCAGGGGGACAGCCTGCTCCACCAGGGGCCTCTCCCTGCACAGGCCGCAGGGGAACTGCTGCTGCCTGCCTGGAGCTCCTCCTGCCCTCCTGCTGCACTCACCCGGGGGGCTGCAGCGCTGCTTCTCACCCCTCTCTCCCAGCTGCCATAGCAAAGCAAGTTTTTCCCTTTCTTCAAAATACTACAGTAAATAGTATTACAGTAACTGTTTGGAGCATCTTCCAGCATAAGAACAAGTAGAGAGATAGAAAGGAAATTAGAAAAGGAAATACCTTAAATGTACTTCTCAGAAGCTCACTGAGGAAGAGTCAGCTCTATCTGCAATTTTGTAACCCCAAAACACTTTTGATCACCATACACAATTTAGAGATGGGACAGTCATATTGCATGTAAATGACAATTCAACTTTCTCTGCTTTGAATTGCACCTGATTTTGGTATCAACCAACATTTCTCAGACAAAAGAAGATAGATGCCGAGTCCAATATTTATCAGTTCCGGGAAGCTCTTTAACTCTAAAATCTATTGTCCTTATCACAATGCATTTCAGGAATATATTTGAGTGGGAAATTCTAGCGAATTTTAAAGTTCTTTATCCTCAAGCACACAAAGCAAGACCCAGATAACTTGTCCCTATATTTTCACACTCGTTCCTCTCACACATTCAATGATAAGCACTCTTCAGCAAATGCTGCAGCCATACAGTTCCCAGGACCAAGTCACAGCTTTGGCATCTGTAATATTTCACTGCAGCTTACACAGACACCAGGGCAGGGAGGGTACGAGCCTTCCTCATGAGTACTGGCTACCAGCTACCATGGCATAGCTTCACAGAAGAGAAGACATGGTCCTTAGCTAGGGCTAACTGGCAGTGCTCCTCCACCCCTGGGAGTGCTCAGCCAGATAAATGAAGCCATATTGCTTTTCCTTTAATGAAATCAAGTCTAAAAGGACCATCTGTGTATTAGAGCTCCTTGAGGAAACAAGATGTATGGGAGATCCCATGGATGAATGCATGTAAGTACATTTCAAACAACCCTTAAACTGCCAGTCTGCCAGCTAAATGCCATAACCCTGAAAATTTCAAGAACTAGGTCATTTCCAGTATATGCTCAGCCACCTATCAGCACCCCACAAAGAGAGAGCCTCCAGAATGATCTCACCCCACTGGCTACTGGTTAGCACACATGGAAGAGACTTTATGTATGTCCAGGTGGGACACACACCTCCCACCAAGAGTCTGGCCCCGAGGCCAACCCCAGGGTTGAGGTGCCATCAGGTCTAGAGCTGCTAAACCTCCAGGTGACTATGTCCACACCCCAAACTCACCAGTCAGAGCTCCTCCGAGGCTTCCTCTTCTGAGCTGTCTCCCATCTTCACTCAGTTGCCTCTTAAATTTAAAAGGTTTTCCAGGGCCAGAAAAGACCTCGGGATTGCTGGATTTTCGAAAAGGCATAGGTGGAGGCGATAGTATGTGATCAAGCTGAAAAGAACCACAGGAAAAAAGACACTGTTTACATGTTTACCTTAAATTACATGTTTACATGTTTACCTTAGCCTACCAAAATCAAGCAACAACAACAACAAAACTGGTTTCCTTTGCATAAAAGTTATGGTATTCAGAAAAAAAAATAAAAAATATATATATATATATATATATATATAAGATCTTAAAGTAATTAAAATGCAAACTGAAAATTTTCGAAGTGCCCGATTTGTAGCTGGCTATACACAAAAGCCATCCTCCTCTCACAGGGCTTACAGCACATCCTACCACACTCCCACACAAGGAACATTTTTCTCCCGTTGTCCCATCTCGAGGTACAAAGGGATCAGGCTTAGGATCAGGCTTAAGCTTACGTGACCTTCCATAAAGCAGTCTTTTGCAGCTGTGAACCATCTGACCTTGCAACCTCTGCTCTTGGCAGTATTATTCCTCAGCAATCTCTTCACAGCTATACCTGAGCAGGCACTAGATGGCACTGTACAACCAAAATGCAAACCACTGCCCAGGCTAAGAAAAACACTGAAAAATAGATTTACCAATGCCAGTGGGAAAAAAATGTTTAAATTATTCTGTTTATAAAGCTGGCATTCATTCACACTGACTTCAAAATGAGTGTAAAAACAAATCCTCATCCTTCAAATTCTGTTCCTCTCATCATTCCTACACAACATTTCAGCCTTCTAGTTTTGGCAGTACATTTGATGTCTCACTATTTTGCTAAATTTGCAAAAACAAAAAGAAGAAAACAAGTGAGCATATACCTGATGGCTTCATCCTCTCTGCCCACAGAAAAGGAGGAGTCAAAGTCAACTCCAATCACCTATGAAGATGCACAGTGAAGCCCCTTTTTGCTTAAAGTTAATTGTATAGCGAAGTACTACGTATGCTGCAAGGCATTTTAAATTGCCTATGTTCAGAGTATATTTTGTATTTATATTTTCAGGTTATGTAGTTTTTTTATTCTTTGTTGTTAAATCAAATCCAAAGCTCAGTGGAAGCGTTTGCAGATACACACTTCCGAAACATTGGCAACAGTGTCTTCTGAATCTGCTTCCTCAGCATATTAAGATTCATTCACGTCCAGGCCAAGACACTGAAGAGACTGATTAACTCAAAGCACAGTCCTGGAGCGATTTCCTAAATCAGGCGGGGCTTGGAGGTCACACTGAATATTTAATTAACCTTTGCTATCATTTGTCATTCATGAATGCAAGTATTTCCAATATACCTCAATTTCCAAGTGCTAAGGTACCTCACAAGGTGAGTATACAAATCAGTTACATTAAAAAGGAAATGGCTGACATCTGGCAAAAGGGTAAAGTATTTGCCTACCAGCTTCTAGGAAACACTGTTTTTAGACTTCTAAGGTGATTGTTGAGCATATATGCAAAGGGTCTTCAGTTCCTCAAACTGCTCACCAGCAGATAGACAGCAATGACTGCTTGACACTGGACTCTGTGCATCTGAAAACAGCATGGTCCCATCAGGGTTTTAGGTGTTATCGGCAAATATTCATGTACTTTCTTAAAATAGGCTCACTCTTCAAGGAAACCAACCCTATTTTAATTTTGTCCTTGCATAAGGTTAAGATTTCACACACAGAAACAAAGGCACTCAGCTCCCTGCACACTACAACACTTAACAGAGCTAGAGCCCTCCTCCCACAATGAAGCCTCTACTTGTCAAACTCTGTGTTGTGGAATACACAAAGTTCATTATATTCCCAGTTAAGCTGCACTCCTTTTTTCACAGCGTTTATTGAAACACACATGGTTTCAGAGGAAAGTTTAGCATGAGACTACGGAACAGAGTAGTGCAGTGCCATCCAGGCCCCCAGGTCATACTTTAGATGCTTTTATATTGCCCAAACTGGCAGCCTCAGAAAAGTTCTATTTTTGAAGGGTAAGAGACAGTGTAAGTATCTACCAGCCACTGTTTCAACAGCAGCACCCAGCTATCATTCCCTTGCAAAACCACCTCTACTGCTCAGTGGCTCTACCACAACAAAAATCTATGTTTGATGCGATTTAGGAAACAACTTCAGGCACACAAACTTCTCAGCTCTTGCATGGAAAGAGAGAAGGATACACCTCACAGCTCGCACAGAAGCTACCAGCCACGA
Organism: Oxyura jamaicensis; assembly: GCF_011077185.1. NCBI lineage: Eukaryota > Metazoa > Chordata > Aves > Anseriformes > Anatidae > Oxyura > Oxyura jamaicensis. Next base: position 23,243,656 of record NC_048926.1, on the reverse strand, counting down.
GGAAGTCATCGCGACCCCACGCAATGTGGCCATGCCAGAGGTCCTATGAGTGTAGGCTCTCAGGATCCAGACCAGGAACCAAGAAGGGGGGGAAGGGAGGGAAGAAATAGAGGGGAAAGCAGGGAGACATCCTTATAACAAATGCTTTTCAGGCTGCTGTACTCAATTTGAAAGCTCCCATGCAATTCTCAGACATGAGAAACAGGGGAATGAAATGCAGTTTCTGAAGTTTTGCATTTCTTAAACACAACAGGATGAGACTCAGATTCTGTTGAAGGGGAACAGGATTCTATTACATGGAGATTAGTAAATATTCTTGCTAATGACAAAGTCAGGACCAAAATATTACAGCAATATTAGGTTTCCCTGATAAACCTTCCTTGGGAACAGGATTTCATCTTAATACAGGAGCAGTCAAACTCAGTATGGTAGGCTACACTTGCACAGATCCGTCAGCTGTGCTTCAGCTGGCTTTAGACAAACCTGAAGCAGCTACACCAAAAACATTATATGCTGTAGCACTACAAAGAAAGAATACAAGATTTAACATTTTCATATTGATGGCAAACTCTCGCTTAAAAAAAAATAAAAATAAAAAAGCAACTATACATAGATAAACAAGACATTTCTGGACACTATCCAAAGGCTCACTTTTTGCTTCCAAAGGAATGAAATAATATCCGTAACACATACAGTGTGTATTTGAAAGCATTCTGTACCTTGTAACTGCTGTTGTAGTAGGCTGAAGAGTAGACAAAGACAGACTTTAACAGCCTTGATCTAACAAGTCCAGTGCTGGGAAAGCATAAGGGAAATGGACTGCCTAGAACATCCAGGTTTGTAAGCTCACCCTGAATAAGATCTCTCAAAGACCAAACGGGCAGCTACATGAACCAACTTGACCCAGACAGGCTTTCTGGAGTGAATTCAGACTCCACAGAAAAGCCTATGCAGCAGATGAAAAGGCTTTCTGTCCTCAATAAAACAGCCTTCCCCTCCTGCCAGGTACGGCATTCAAGTCCAAGCAAGTGAAACCAACAGAGAACGTTTCAGTAAGGTCTGCTTCCTTGAAGCACACAGCTGATTCTGATGAACTATAACATGGCACACATTCAGATCACACAAAATAGTTGATTCAGATACAATGGCACTACAGTTGTCCAGTGATATTATGGCGAGCTTAAATTATTGCAAGACCTATCCAAACTTCTTAATACTTATTTGAAAGCCCTCCTGGAAAGCTAAACACTAGAAACATTCACATTGTGCATCTTATTGGGTAGAGATCCCACCCTGATGCGTAGGGACGTGATCATCATGGTACCTCTCTCAATTATTTTTCAACAGTCTTGGGAATCTGGAGAGGTCCCAGTACACCGGAAGCTGGCAAATGTTGTACCAATTTTCAAGAAGGACAAGAAAGAAGACCTAAGCAATTACAGGCCTGTCAGTCTCATGTCAGTGCCTGGTAAAATTATGGAGAAGATTATCTCAGGAGTTATTGAAACACACCGGGGGGACAATGCAGTCAGTGGTCCCAGCCAACATGGTTTCATGAGGGGTAGGTCCTGTTTGACTAACTTGATTTCCTTTTATAAGATCACCCATCTAGTCAATCAAGGCAAGCCAGCTGATGGGATCCTTTTGGATTTCAGCAAGGCTTTTGACACGGTTTCCCATGGGATCCTACTGGGCAAAATGTCCAACATACAGCTAAACAAAGACAGCACACAATGGGTGAGCAATTGGCTGACAGGCAGGGCTCAAAGGGTTGTGGTAAACGGGGTCGCATCAGGCAGGCAGATGGTCACTAGTGGGGCCCCACAAGGCTCCATTTTAGGGCCAGTCCTCTTCAATGTTTATATAAATTATTTGGATGTAGGATTAGAAAGTGGTTTGAGTAAATTTGCTGATGACACTAAAATGGGAGAAACTGTTGACTCTGTTGAGGGTGGGAAGGCCTTGCAGAGAGATCTGGACAGATTGGAGAGCTGGGCAATCACCAACTGCATGAAGTTTAACAAGAGCAAGTGCCAGGTCCTACACCTCGAACGGGACAAACCTGGCTATACGTACAGACTGGGCAACACAACGCTGAGAGCACCCCCGCAGAGAAGGATCTGGGGGTTGTGGTTGATAGGAAGCCAAAACAGCAAGCTGAGTATGAGCTAGCAGTGTGCCCCAGCTGCCAGAAGGGCCAACTGTACCCTGGGGTGCATCAAGCACGGCACTGCTAGTCAGTCGAGAGAAGGGATCGTCCCACTCTGCACTGGTGTGGCCTCACCTCGAGTACTGTCTGCAGTTCTGGGCACCAAAGTACCAAAAGGATGTAAAACTGCTGGAGAGTGTCCAGGAGAGGGCTACGAAGTGTGAAGGGCCTAGAGGGGAAGACTTACGAGGAGCAGCTGAGGTCACTTGGTCTGGAAAAGAGGAGGCTGAGGGGAGACCTCATCGCAGTCTACAGCTTCCTCACAAGGGGGAGGGGAGGGGCAGGCACCAACTTATTCTCTTTAGTGACAAGCTATAGGACCCGAGGGAATGGTGTCAAGCTGAGGCAGGGGAGGTTCAGGCTGGACATCAGGAAGAGGTTCGTCACCAAGAGGGTTTACACGCACTGGAACAGGCTCCCCAGGGAAGTAGTCACTGCACCAAGCCTGTCGGAGTTTAAAGAAGTGTTTGGACTGTGCTCTTAGTCATATGGTCTGATTTTTTGGGTAGACCTGTGTGGAGCCAGGACTTGGACTCAATGATCCTTATGGGTCCCTTCCAACTCCAGGATGTTCTGTGATTCTATGGTTTAGTGAGTGACATTGATAGTAGGGTGATGGTTGGACCAGACAATCTTGAGGGTCTTTTCCATCTTTGTTGATTCTGTGATTATTGCGTTCAAAAAACATTAAAGCAAGTAGCTTGGGAAAGGAGTGCTGCTGAAATTATATCAGGTATTTTAAATACTTTTACTCAAGCTGCCTCTGATCAACATGTCAAATACTTTTTCCTAGCCGCAATCATAACTCTATTAGTTCTTACTTCACATTTCCTAGAAATTTGGACATTTGGGTATTTGGATGGCATACAAGCACAGTAGGATAGCTGTGGTTTGGTTGGCTGCTTTTTTATTATTTATTGTGAAGCTTGCTTGACAGCAAGTTGCAAGAAATACAATAGCTGCTTCCATGTTGGGCAGTTTCCAACAGACAGACATCCTTCAAGGTTTTGGCCATCATATGCTCTGCCCACTGCCATTACTGCACACAGGTTACAAGCATAAACTTTTGTCCATACGCTTTTAAAATATGTTAGTGACCTAAGAAGCGATGGAAAAACAGGCTTTTTTTTTTTTCCCCACCCATCTATGGTACAGCAGGGCAGGAAAAAAAGGGAATAAAAGAATTTGAGTAGTTACTTCAGAAAGTCACTAATTCAAAACCACAGTAATGCCATTAACAGCTCTGACAAAGTCTGTGAACTTGATTGTCTTGTATCTTTAGTACAAAGGGACTTGTGTTGGCCATTGAGTTTATACAGGCTGGTTAGTGTTGTATTTTTAATAAGTACACATCTCACCACCAGTGTCTGCTGTTAATATTCACAAGTGCATGGATAGTTAACTTCTGCAAAAACATTCCCCCGTCCAGTGTTAAACACCAAGAAATTACCTTCTAACAAAGGCATGTTGAGAGACAGAAAACACATGGCAAACTCCAAGACAAGTAGAACATTCTGCTCTATAAAGTTTGTTTCTTCAAACACATTTTTCCATATATTTCCTGAAAAAAAGATGCCTGATTATGTTGTACACATGACAAATTTCTCATAGAAGCACTGTAAAATTTAGCAGGTAATGGCTTTCACAGAACACTTCCCTCCACATTATGAACCTTAAAAAATGGAAGACAAGGTATCATTAGAGGAGAACAGCTTAAGAATTGCATAGAACAGAATCATCAAGATATCCTTATGAGAGACTTTTACATGTAGATTTAGAGATCCCATACAAACATGGATGGAATTTGAGTGACAGTCTCCTCCAGTTCCACAGGAATTTCCTCCAGGAGAATCAGGACAGAATCAGTTTGTCCTCAGACCATGTTTTTTTTTTTTTTTTTTTTTTTTTTTTTTCTCCCCTCTGCATTTTGAAGCTATTCATTTTCTTTGTGAATAGCATCAGCTACATTCCTCTAAAGAAAATGATTCTCACAGTATACTAGCCATGGACTATTAACAGCTCACCTATTCAGAAAGGATTATCTTTATGTTTTGAAAAACCTCAGTAGCATTAAATCCAGCTGTATACCATGGTGTATTTATTCTACGACTAGAATGAATTCACGGCTTGTTAATTATACCACTAAGCAGCCACATCAAGTACTCTAGCCCACATGTCCTTATGAAAATTAAGAACACAACAACTAGTTCAAAAGAAGACCTAATATCAGTGTTTAGAAGTATCATTTGAGATGAGTGCAAAATCTTATGTGAGGCAGTCAGAAAGAAAACAATGCATTCCAGGAGAGGAAATCCATGCTACAAGAAGCTGAATAAGGCTAAGATAATGCCATCTCACTGATAACACCAAGATAAGAAAAATAAGCTGTTCTGAATTGCTGAGATTTGTTTCAATTATTTTGTTTCAATACAAATGACATTGTAATGAGAACAGAACTCATCTGCTCAGCTCCACCTTTTCTTGAAACATCACTATGGTGTTACTTCACCCTCAACCTCCCTTAATTGCTACATTAAGACAGTATTCTCATTTCCCACAGAAACAGGGAAATACAGGTAAAGTATTCAGTTCTAAAAATAAAAACAAAATGTTCTATTGAGCATTTTAATTTCTTTCTATTGAATACTGCAGAATTCCACTATGCCTCAGGTCACATCTTATGTGCACATTAAATCCTAAGGTTCCATAAAAAATAAGTGTGCTGCCACCTATGTTAAGCCTACCCCACTCAGGCATTAATCTGAATGAAATACATCACCTGAAATCTTTTACATATAAATTCACTAAAAGTAGAACATATTCAGCATACTTTAATCGCTTACTTTTTTTTTCATTATCAACCCAAAGTCCCAAAATAAAATGCTACTAACAAGCATTTTGTCATCAAGCATGTCAAACTGCATCATACTGATCCAGGTGTTTCAAGAAGCAAGATGGAAAAACATCACACAAGTGCCATGCAGACAAAACATAAAGGAGTCTACCTGGTGGTGAAAAGATACTCAGAAATAATAACGTTTACTGAATAATTATCAAGTTAATTGCTTAAGATGAACCTAATTTCACAACCCTTCTGTACCCCTCCCTGCCTCTTACATCTCAGACATAAGTAGCGCCAGAAATAAGCATACTTCTGAGGCCAGTTAACACCTACCAGCAGATCAACAACGACTGACCCTCTGTAGCAGAGCAGACTGCTAGGAACATAAATCGATCTGTTTCTTCACATCTATGCTGTGTTCCTCATTGCACACCCTGCCTCCATCAGGCTCCTTTGTGAGCATTTTAAGCACAGATGCTGAAACATAATAGCCCCACAGTGCATTTTTTTCTTTTATTTATTGATTAATTTTTTTGTGAAGTAAACTGCATCAGCTAGCTTTATGTATTGGGAGAAGCATGTGCTTATTGCTTAAGTATTCACTCTCTCTAGATGTAATTTAATTTGGCACAGATGCACAAGTTTTGATGAGCTGCACTGACATATAGCAACAGTACTAAACCATTATTAATAGATAAATTATCTTCCAAAAACTAAGGACATCTTAGAAATTGTTATTAAAAAAGCAATTAAGAGTGTACTGCACTTTAGTTACTCCAGGTGCATGATGAGCATTCAGAAGAACCAAAGCAGCTGTGAACAAGGAACACTGCAACAGGGTATTTATAAGACACCCAAAGGCATCTGTCTTAGAGGACCATCACAAGCAGGTGCTAACAAATTTCCAACAGACAAAGTGAAGTAACTCATGTCTGTGATGAGCAGCCCTACTACATTTAGTCACAGTATCACCTTTTGAAGGACCCTGTTTGGGGATGCAATCCTTGCAGGGATCACACAGTGAAACTGAGGAGTATCCATGAACCTGCACCAAACCAAACAGCAGAACAACATAATTGACAGTTCCCATTAAACCAGATAACTGCTGGAATATTCTACATTCCCCTTGCCCACAAAGGACATTAATCTCAGTTCTGAGTAGGGTTTAGAGAACTGTGCAACTATTCTGAATATTCACAGCTCTCCTCTGCTTTGCAGAGCAGAGAATCACAAATAACCTAATTTTGCACAGAGGCAAAAGGAAACAGTTCTCCAAAAAGTATCACCAACTCCAAAAGACAGTGATAATGACAGGGAAGAGAGGATACAGAGCAAGTCTCACCAGGCTACACAGATTTCATGAAATAAGGTAAGATCCCTTTTCTTGCCCACTTTCTTACCACACTTCTTTGAATATACATAGATTTTATTTCCAACTTTCTGTAGTCTGTAGGAAGATGGTCACTCATCCCACATTTCTCATATTGGGCACTGCCTTCCCACCCCCCTGAATACCAACCATCTGCAGACACCATCAGAGCTTGGTCTCAGAGACCTTGCAAATTTTCCAGCTGAATGGCACCTGTCATTTCAGTTCAGGACTTCCAAGACTTGGAATATCTCACTGTACTCCCTGTGAGGACTTCACTCCACTTTCTTTGCTAGGACAGTGACACCAGCCTGTCAACTACTGCACAGAGAGAAAGTAAGTCAGGTCTTCAGCTCCCTGTTGAAAGAAAAAGGGTAAGAGGCAGAAAAGAACTTGTTTATAGTCAGTGTATTTGCTTATCATTCATACAGCAACTCTCAATTTACATATGAACACAACCTGCAGCTGACACTGCAAACACCCTCTTACCAAGCTAAAGAGGAGAAATGTATTGTGAAGTTGCTGTTCACAAAGCATCACTTCTATAACCATTTTATTTATTGATTTTACATCCTACACACACGCAAACATTGAAAACTAAAGTTGCTATTCAAAATAGCTTAATTTTATTATGCTGAATATATGATGATGTATAAACAAAGAGAATCGGCAAACAAAACTTTTGATGCTTTTCTGTAGCATAATCTTACTTATCAATCTAGGTAGTACAGAAATATTTATAAAAATCTGCTAGGAATCAATAGAGATGCATCAATATTATTTTGCTATTTCAGGCCCATTTGAGAAATGTAAATTTGCCTTTAAAGTAGTTGCATTCTTCTTGTAAACAAATCTGACCTCTGGTCAATTAAAAAAAAAAAAAAAACTCGGAGGAACATGAGGAATAAGCTATAGCTATGTTTAAAGAAAAAAAAATCAGCTCACATCCAACGCATTTTCACAAACATGTTTACACATGATTGCACTGAAAACCAAGCACAGCCTCCACAGCACTCTTCAAGGCCAAGAAGTGGCCTATAAATATGCATCTGTGCTGCTATCCGAGCCAATTATTAGTTTACAGTGGTTAAGAGGGAACAGTTCTGTTCCAATGCAATCAAGTCCTTCAGTTTGCAAAGCCTCCTGTGTGGCAGCTCTGTATACACAGACACACGGACACAACTCAGCCTGACCCAAGTCTCTTTGGGCCTACACATTCAGCTTTACAGAAAAAAAAAAATAAATAGCAAATTCTGAAGATCTCTTGTAAGGCCCTACACCGTGAGTTGAGAAGCAAAACACAGCTCTAAATAGATATAGATAAATGTAGCTCTGCTCCTGACTAAACAGCATCATACAGGACATTTTACAGGCTGGTTGCATCAAGACTTTATTTTTAGTCTGACTCTCCTAAAAGCATCTTCTCAGGAAGGTACAAGATGTACAAAGGACTTCATTTCTGACAAAAATCTATCATTTCCAACCTAAGGAAAACTGACTGTGCACTGGAGGCCACAGAGTGGCCAGCACAGGGCTGCAGCAGCGCCCTGGATGAGCCCTACCAGGCTGGGCAGCAGACCTGACATACCAGATTCTGTGAGGAAACCAGACTGGTAGTGTTGTCCCACAAGCACAAAAGCAGACAGCTGGTTTGGAGGGGTCTGCCCAACCCGTCCAACCTCTGCCATATAGGTACTGGCCAGAAGAAATACTCCTTTCTGTCAGCGGTGCAGCTCTTCCAAGCTTGCGTTTCACCCTGGCTTCCACAGCTTCACAAGGGATCTGAAAGGGATCTAACAGATAAAAGAACAGCAGGCCCTTCCCTGCCTAGATGTGCAGCAGCACATGCCACCACCATTCAGCAGAAGAATACTCCCTTCCCATGCCATCCCAGTGGCTACCTTGGCAGGAAGAAGCATTTTGTGGTGCTGAGAAGTGCTGCCAGTTGACTACGACCACATTGGCCTCATGCAAAGGTCCAGCAAGCAGCCCAAAAACCTGCATACTTCAGCAGGTCTTCTACTGCTTCCAGCAGGACCAGGGAGCAGCAGTGGGTGCCCCCAGGGCATAACCCCAGGCAGCCCTGGCATGGAGAGCGTGTTGCAGGATCACCTCTTTACCACACAAAGTACATGCCTCAAGAGGGTTGTTCTGACTTCAAAACCTTATCCACTCCTAGCAAGGGGAAGAGGACAGAAAGGCCAGCTTGCAGCAGAAACACCGGGAACCAACTCTCAACAAGTGACTGATACTGTGCATTGCTTGCACATGAAAATTACAGAATCACAGAATCATGCAATCATCTAGGTTGGAAAAGACCTCCAAGATCACCTAGTCCAACCTCTGACCTAACACTAACAAGTACTCCCTAAACCATATCACTAAGCTCTATACCTAAACATCTTTAAAAGACCTCCAGGGATGGTGACTCAACCACTTCCCTGGGCAGCCCATTCCAATGCCCAAAAACCCTTTCAGTAAAGAAGATCTTCCTAATATCCAACCTAAACCTGCCGTGACCAAAAGGGGTATTTTCTTGCTTTCCCTTGCATAACACTTTTTTGTCAATTTTTATTCTTTATTATTCTATGACTGTATGCATTTTCTTACCTCCATATGCAGAGATATCAGCACTAACAGTTCTATGCACTATGTTCTGCTGTAGAGAAAAACATGAAACTAGCCACATTTTTGTTTTTTCATTTCTCAATGAAAGAAGATATTGCTACACAGAAAATAGAGAAGGGTTGATATTTTTAGACACCACAGGCAAAATTTCCACTTATTATTTCCACTAATTATTTTAATGATCCTTTTCACAGCTCACAAAAGCCAAGAAAAATGCATGGAAATATGTATTTATACTCCACATATACAAGCATTCACATGCACAACTTACTTCAAACATTTTCAATGCTGCTGGTAATACACAAATTTTTTAGAAAGATTCTTCCTGGATATTTAACTAGGAGGAAGAAAATTTAGTCAAACTAACCTTCAAAGTCACGTTCAATTGAAAAAAATAAGAAGAAGAAGAAGAAAAAGACCTATTCATCTTAATCAGCTGTTGACACCACCATCATTCGTCTCATGAAAAAAATAATTCAGAGAAGAATATACACCTCTGGAAAGAGGTGTTTTTTTTTTGTTTGTTTGTTTTTAATACCATGAATACTAATGAAGTGAAAGCAGTTTAGTTCTTTATAAAAATCTATTTCCATTCACATCCACCAATGAGCTCCTGGACTACCTATAAAGGTTTCATTTATTCTGTTGCATTGGAGGCCTCAGAAAACTAATTGTTCATTCAAGTCTGTCTGCTCCATCCATGCTCAATTAGGTCTTGCTTCTCCCTCAGTTACACTGAAATTAAAAACAGAAACACAAGGCGAAACATTCCTCATTCCACTGACTAGATCAGCATGACCAGCCACTCTGAACAACTACAGCCAAAAGTGCTGCAAGAGCTTCTTGACCACAACATAGTATTTAAGTGACTTACAGATTTCCTATTCATTAAGTTAGTACTCTGACTAATCACAAACAATTTGTAATGTACCTTTTTAAGAGACACTACCAAGCACTGTAGAGCGTAACTGGGTATTCTGGCTGCAATTCAGACACACTTAAATTTTAAAAACAGAGGCCATAATTACATATCATATATATATATATATAAAAAAGATCTTCAATTTATTATTCCTTATTTAGACCACTAAAATATTAAATAATCCATTTGGCCATATAAAGCTTCAAATCCAAAATGTCTTCCATTAGGAATAACATATCAAAAGGAACGACAACACATTTATGCAAGGCAGGTACAAAACAAAGGAGAGAAACCTGTGATGAAGTGAGCTTGGAGTAAAAGGTTCTCAGCATGTAATGGAGCTGAAGTTGATCCATAAATCAATGCAAGATGAAAGCAAGATTATTTATGTGAAAGGACTGATTGTTAATTTACAGTCTAATTTCAAAAAGAAATGCTTTACTTGATCAATGTACAAGTGATGTGTGTGTGTGTACTTGAACATAAATTAGTAATTACAAGTAGGTGCATCTCCTCATATTTTTTAATTAACCTTCGAATGTAGCATACACAGTTCCAGAAAATGCAGGTTTTCCCTGAGTTTGCCTTTGACATGCTCCTAAGTTTTTAAATTATGCAGCCTCACCACAAGAGACTTTGCAGACAAGAGCTTTTTGATCTCTTTCTTTCTTTTCAGTGCTAAGATACCACGTGTAGTTATCGAACAATAGCTACCACTAAAAAAGATCCTCTTCCTGAACTGTTTTTAAACTGAAATAGAATAAGGCATCTGATAGCTTTATAGTTGTACCCAAGGCATATAACGCAGAATTCAGATGCAATTCAAATGCTTCTCTTTAAGCCTCACCAACACAGTTAGCAAAAACCCCCCCCCCCCCCCCCCCCCCCCCCCCCCCCCCCCCCGGAGAGCACAACCCTATCTGCATTCAGCCTAAATTGCAAAAATAAAAGACAAAGTGAAAATGTAACCAGAAATGTGATACAGGATGATTTGAAATACTCCACCCCTCTAATTAATCTTTTGCATAATTCAAGCAACTGCACATACTTCCTAAATATTTTCATTATAAAACCTGCACTTCAGTAGACTTATCTTCACTCATCCTTGTCTCTTTATCCAGGCTTTTCCAATTCTATGTGTAACTATTTAATACAATGTCACTGACGTGTGGAAGAAAAAGATCCCTACTTAGATTTAAAAAATCCTGTATTAGGCCCTGTTCAGTGTGAACAAGATAACAGTACGTCTCATATATTGTAACTGAAAGAATACATACATCATCATGTACATGTAGGAGAGCACAAACCCAAGACACAAAATGCATCCAAAACGAATGATCGCATTTGTCTTTACCAACAGCACAGTTTAGAACTACTCTGATTTCTTCATCTCTATGCACAAAAACTAAAATTAACACAAAGATATTACTAGCACGGCTTTCAGAGTTTCATTTATAGATCATATCACCTCAGAGATTTTTACACACTTTCATAAAAGTTCAGTATGACTTAGTACTCTCTAAATTACAAACATTAGTTGTCTAGTAAATTGTAGCAGTTCATTACTTTGATATCACAATGGATGTCATGAATAGAAGTAATTTAATGCAAGTTATATTGAAACATCTACAGCATAGAGCTTAGTACACAAGCTCTACAGTGTCTGCAACAGGACAGGAAGATCTGAATTACAAGTTTTCTCTTATCATATATTACTGAAGTGTAATATATAAAGTATAATAAAAATAAAATATAATTCTATGCACAATGTTTGAATCTTAATTTCACACTGTTTGAATCTTAATTTTATTTCATTTCTTTTCGTTTTCTACCCATGAAAAGGAAGCATGCTCAAGACCAGAACAACCACCATACACTCCACTTGGTTTCCAGAGTCTACAGTGATTCACGCAGTCCATGCTGTCTTACAGACATGGTATCTTTCAATCAACTTGGAAATCAGATTCTCAATTCAAATGCCCTCACTTCATAGGCGCAAACTACATCCTGCATCCTCAAGGCTACATCTTCCCCAAAATAACGGGACCCTGCAACTTTCTTAAATCAGAGGTTGTCTCAGTTAACGCTAAATCATTAGATGACACTCAGTCCTTTAATCACTACCTGCAGCTGAGCAGAGATTATGGACTAGAGTAATTCCACACTGGTAACTTCAAAATACAGAAGCATTTTTACCATTTTAGAAGTTTTTTGTTGTTGTTGTTTTCTAAAAATAAAAAAATAAAAAACAGCTTTTAAGGAGAAAAGACACTGCCAATCCTACAGCTTACAATTTGGAAGTTTTTAGATACTTAAGATTTCTAAGAAACCTAGCAGTACAAATTTGAAAATGAACATTTTATTCTGAAGCACACAAAACCCGAGTAAGGGGTAAGAAGTCTAACATAATGCGAGTCAGAGTTAAAGTTGTCTGGAAACCAACCTCTTTCCACTCAAGCAGTTGACATGCTGGCATCAACCATACATCATACATACCAGAGAAACACAGTTTATGCAAGTCAAAGCATCTTTGGGCTTTCAAAACCACCAACTAAGTTTAACTGACAGGTTACATGCATATTTTAAGTAGGAAGTCATTTTTTTTCTCTTGACACTGACGAAGAGCACAAGTTCCCCTAATAAGCCAAGTATACTTTTCAGTCCATCTCCTTTGGGACTGGGGCACTTGAACTTATTATCCTTACATAAAAGGACTGAAAAATAACAAGAATAAATAATGAGGAACGAGATTAAGACACGCAGTTACAGTTACTCACAAAAGAGGCCCAGGGCAACTCCTCTCAAGCCACACAACTTCATTTTTCAAGTTCTCTCAAGTATAATCAGAAATATTTTGAAGTATTTAATATTAAATAAGGGACTTTTCATTAGCTCTATCCATATATATAAATAGCACCTTGTATGGAAATACCTGTATTACCTATAGTACTATTTCACTTCATTTTAGCTGATCTTATTCTGATAGGAAGCACACTCATCCAGGAAACTGGAGCCTAAGTTACAAATAAAAGAGTCTTGTCAAGTCATACAAATAAGAGTCCACAAGGAAAGATGTGCAGTGCTAAAAGCTTTGAAATTTATGACTTGTGTGACTATTTACCACCGTGGGAGTTGATCCAGTTATTTTTAGTAATGTTCATCTGTTCTGTTAACTGGACATTTTCATACTGAATGTAAACGTTATTGAATAAAACTATTTCCTAAAAAAGAAAACTGTTGATTCATTTTAAGCCTAGGTTCAACACCTAAGAACTCTGCAACCCTTAAGCTGGTGTATCTTGCACCCAAAAAAAAACCACCCTTCACTCTGACCACGAGAGTACCTTCAGCTCTCTTCATCTTATAAGAAAGTAAAGTAAAAGCTAGTACCAAGAGAATTCAAGTTCCAGTTTAATTACTTAGCTATTGAAGCAGTATTTTTAATATATATATATATATAAATATATATATTTATTCCAGCATTTCTTTTCAAGATTAATCTGCCAATTTTTCCTCTATAAAGTCATTTTGTCTATTAGACAACCCACTCCTCAAAAAAAGTAAAAAACTTTAGAATTGTCTCCTAAACACTCAATGCTCAAGAACATACTTTCCCAGAAGTGTGATCCTAGCAGTACAATATGTTTTACCAGTAAACTTTCACGAGAGCAAAAACAGCCAACAGGGTCCTCTCCTCCTACCGTATGAGTAGTTGTAACAATTCTTCAGAATTACTTGTTTCACGTGTGCTTATGTGACATATGCTTACATCCTGCAGTTCAAAATGAAGATATAACAAGTTGTTAAGGGAGGCCAGAGGGACTAGGTAGGATATACAACTTGGTTTCTTAGTGACCTCATCATTATTTCCATAGCAGCTTCATAAAATGATTAGTAATGGTCAACCTAAATAAGTAACATCAGAAAGGAGAGCAAACAACTTTAAATCACAAAGCTACTCAACAATTACTTGTACTTTAACTAAGTACACTAAGTACACTAAGCTTCCTTTGGCTAAGACTGAAATGTTTCCTTAGTTAGGCACACTAGTTAGTGGTTTCTAAGATAAGGACCACTTGGGAAAGAAAGACTGTATTTTGTATGTTAAAAAATAATAATAATGTTTGAGTAAGTAATTTCAATAGAATAAAGGCTGGCCAAGTTCAGCTTTAATATTTGGTTTTCCTGAAAGCTGTCAGCATCTTTAACAGATCAGCAGCATACTTTATCAAAGCTACTCAGCACGGAACTCCATGTGACATTTATGCAGTATACTCTTTCCCAGGAAGGAACTGATCCCAAACACTTGACTGCACCCCCC